>NC_057801.1:745523359-745753030 GCF_018294505.1 Triticum aestivum
AAATCATTCCCTTCCTCCTGCCACAAGCACTTTACGAGAAATAGAGGTCAATCAAACTGATAATGAAGCATTATAAATAGCATTAATAAAAGTATAGCTATAGAATCAACGGGAGATGCGCGCAACTAGCTAGCCAGTAGTACTTACTTTCGGGTATTTATATGTCAGCTCCTTCGGCAGTCCCGGAGCTTCTGCGGTGAACTGTTTCCAAACCCTACAAGACAAAGAAAATAATTATTATTACTTGAGATATCAGGAAATGAACAAAAAGTTGCCGATATGGTGCGATAATGATCGATTGAACTTACTTGCTGAGCATTTCAGTGATGTCCGCATAGGATTTGGGATCTTTTCGTCTTGAGTCTAAGACGGTTACTAGTCCACGCTCAAGCTTAATCTCCAGAAGAATATAGTGGTACCTGCGCACGCATGCATAACTCATAAATTACATTACTATAAGCTCGCTTGAGTAATAAGGGAAACCGAATATGCACACGACAGTAACACTCACGGGCCGTTGTAAGGAAAGAGTATGGTATCTTTGTTTTGATTTTTGATCAACGATTGTAGCAAGTTGTCCTCGGCCTCTTTGACGTTCTTTTCAACCAGAAATACATCTATGATATTTGTGTTAATGAACCCAATATCATAAATTTCTTGTTTTTTGCACTCGACGATCTTCAATCTGCATAATATATTGAGAATAATTAATTATAAATACATGCAATGAAAGAGCCGAGCTATATATAGACTTAATGACAGAAATAGTACTTACAGGCAGTAGCAAAAGACCATTAATTTATCGAGGGCCTTTTGATTGTAGAACTCGAAGAACTCCTCAAATGGAACAGTCAACAGATCATTTGCAACGAGATCGTGCTCCTCTTTAATATGCAGATACAAAGCATTCTTACCCTCAGACTCTCTGCAGGTTTCCATGTACCAATTATGGAATCTTCGCATCATTGTTGTCAGAGATTTTTCATCTTTGACGAGAGGCTTCCCGTACTCGTATCTGTGTCCGTCCACCTCCAAGAAATCAGGAAGTGCATTGTCAGGCAGGTAATCGTCAAGATTGCCATAACCGGCCACCGTCCCCGGAGCATTAGACACATTGAGCGGGGGGCACGATTGTTGTGCTTGTTCGCTGAGCTGGGCAATTTTTTCCCCTTTGCTCGTTCTTTTGACCTTTTAGCACTGACAGTAGTTCCCGACCGCTGGGCTTGGAGATATGTCTGTTCAGTAATGCGCTCATAGTTGGTTCTCGGCGGAGACTTTGGTGGTTTCCTCAGGGCATCGATAGTGCGCTTTGCTTTCACCGGATCTACCTTCTCCTCCGGAGGTGGATGTCTCTTTGCTTTCACCCCTTCAAAGAACTCCTTCACGTGGGTCCGCACAATCGTATCATTTTCCTCCTCGGACCTCTCATACGGTAACTTCTCTAGAGGCTTGAGAGATGATGGACCGTATTTGTATTGCCTCCCGCCTCTGGTTGTGCTGCTAGACGCCGGAGCAGACGGAGCGGCTGCGGCATCTGTCTTCTTTCGTGCTTGCTTACAAGGCGGAGGAGAAGGAGTACGACGCGCCGGAGCAGCCGGGGCGGCGGCGGATCTCTTCCGCCCTTGCTGGCGAGGCGGAGAAGGAGGATGTTGCTGGCTGCTCGGGCGCGCCGGCGCAGGCGGAGAAGGAGGCGGAGTGCCGCCATGCGCCAGAGAAGGAGGCGGAGTGCCGCCACGCGTGCCCTGATCGTCACTCGCCGGAGGAGGAGGCGGTGGAGGAGACGGAGTGCCCTGACTCGCCGGAGCAGGAGGAGGAGGCGGAGGCGTCCAGTTCAGAAGGTTGATGAGCTCCTTCTTCCATATGCATGGAGTCTTCAGAGCAGAACCCAGCCTAGTCTCCCCTTCACCGGTAGGGTGGTCAAGCACGAGGTCCTCAAATCCCTCCGTTATTTCATCCACCATCACCTTAGCATATCCTTTTGGAATCGGCTGGCAGTGATAAGTTGTGCCGGGTCCACTAGGATAAACTTGGCCAACAGCCGCCTTGACCTTCAAAGTCATCCATCGCGCCATCATGTGGCAATTTTGAGACTCCGTGATACCATCCACGGGATAGCTGGAAGGAGCCGTCAAGACATGCTCCGGCTGAAGCAGCTCGGTGGAAGCCACGCTGCTTCTCCGCTGAGATGGCGGGGTAGCTTCGGGGGAAGCTTCGGTAGGTCATTTGCTGCGATCTGCTGCTTCTCGTTCCTCTTCTCGATCCTCTAGCCCCATTACCCTTTCGTGCAGCGCCTGTAGTTGGTCCTGCTCCAGTTTCTTCCTCCTCTCGTGGGTTTTGTAACCCCCTACGTCCGAAAAACCAACCTTCCACGGAATGGAGCCTGGCGTGCCTCGTGTCCGTCCAGGGTGCTCAGGATTCCCAAGGGCCGTTGTGAGCTCGTCCTTCTCCCTGTTTGGAAGGAACGTCCCTTGCTACGCTGCATCGATATAGTGTCGAAGGTTCTTAACTGGTATTTCCAGTTGCTCGTCCGTCCACTGGCAAAACCCTGTTACAGGGTCCAAGGTTCCGCCAGACCCTAAGAACCAAGTCCGGCAACGGTCTGGCCATCTCATTTTCTCTGGTTCAATCCCTTTTTTAAGCAGATCATTCTCAGCCTTGGACCACTTAGGCCGGGCTTGCAGGTAGCCACCTGACCCCATGCGATGGTGAAGCATCTTCTTCGCAGCATTTTTCTTGTTTGTCTCCGACATCTTCTTACTCTTTTCCGATGTCTTGTGGGCCACAAATGCGGGCCAGTGATCTTTGATCTTCTCATATTTGCCGATGAATTCTGGTGTCTTTTTATTTTTGACAAACTGGTTCAGCTCTTTCCTCCACCTCCTCATTAGGGTTGCCATCTTCTTAAGAGCACAAGACTTGATTAATTCCTCTTTAACTGGCTTCTCCGGATCCTCCTCTGGCGGTAGGGTGAAATTTGCCTTCAACTGAGTCCAAAGATCTTCTTTCTGCATATCATTGACATAAGACACCTCATGGTCTTCCTCCTTAGGCTTATACCATTGCTGGATGCTGATCGGGATCTTGTCCCTAACAAGAACCCCGCACTGAGAACAAAATGCCTTCCTTGTCCGGATGGGTTCAATCGGTTCGCCGTCGGGCGCGATTTCTATGATCTCAAACTTTTCATCCGAGCTCAACTTTTTCTTCGGGCCTCGTCTCCTTACCGAAGTTGTGCTCGATCCGGAGGGCTAGAAATTATAAGGAAGAAAGATGAGAGTAATTAATATGTGTACATATACCAAAACAATGGAAGCATCAATTACTAGTCAGCACGGGCTTAACTAATATATATATACCTGGCCGGGATCAGTTCGGTCACTGGAGCAGTTAGCACGGTCTCCTTCTTGTGCCTCCATTGTGTCATCGGAGCCATCATGAACATAGTCCTGTTCTTGTACCGGTGTCGGTGTCAAAACCGGCGGATCTCGGGTAGGGGGTCCCGAACTGTGCGTCTAGGCGGATGGTAACAGGAGACGAGGGACACGATGTTTTACCCAGGTTCGGGCCCTCTTGATGGAGGTAAAACCCTACGTCCTGCTTGATTAATATTGATGATGTGTGTTACAAGAGTGAATCTACCACGAGATCAAGGAGGCTAAACCCTAAAAGCTAGCCTATGGTATGATTGTTGTTCGTCCTATGGACTAAGGCCATCCGGTTTATATAGACACCGGAGAGGGCTAGGGTTACACAGAGTCGGTTACAAAGGTACGAGATCTACATATCCGTATCGCCAAGCTTGCCTTCCACGCCAAGGAAAGTCCCATCCGAACACGGGACAAAGTCTTCAATCTTGTATCTTCATAGTCTTGGAGTCCGGCCGATGATGATAGTTCGGCTATCCGGACACCCCCTAGTCCGGAACTCCCTCAGTAGCCCCTGAACCAGGCTTCAATGACGATGAGTCCGGCGCGCATATTGTCTTCGGCATTGCAAGGCGGGTTCGTCCTCCGAATAATTTATAGAAGATTGTGAACACCAGGATAGTGTCCGACTCTGTAAAAATATATTCCACATACCACCGTAGAGAGAATAATATTACACAAGATCAATCTGCTGACGTATTCTGTGGCGTGACGTCACACCACTTCCAAGCCTTTACTCAAATTGTTTTTATTGTTCCACCTCAGCGCGTTTAGCGAGGCGGTTTCCTTGGCACGTCTTGTCGAAGCAGAGATCGTGTTCCCCTTATTCCGGGATTCCCATTAATACGGACGTGGGTAACCCAACCGTGCCCGTTGCCCCTCCCCCTCCATCGAAGGCGGGTTCCAAACGGTCACGGGGACGGCTCTTGGTATTCTTCCTCTTTATAATGAGACCAAGGCCCGTTCTTTTTATTCAATCCTCTATCGAATCCGACCCTCTCCCCGAGTTCCAACACCCAGGGCTCCAAATTCAGGTACCATCGATCTTCGACAATGTCCGGTCCTGACCTACGAGGCCGGTGGATGCCCTCCTCCATCACGGAGGAGGACGTGCTAAAGCTGAGAGATGCCAGGTACTTAACCTACGAGATTTTGCATAGGCTGCCTGCCCGAGGGCAAGTTACCCCAACTCCCGAGCCTGGCGAGAGCGTCGTGTTCGTGTCTCACCTCCGTCGGGGTTTAGGCTTCCCGACGGATCCCTTCATGAGGGGGCTCATGTTTTACTATGGGCTGGAATTCCACGACCTGGCTCCGGAGTCCATCCTCCATATCTCATCATTCATTGTCGTCTGCGAAGCCTTCCTTCGCACTACCCCTCACTTCGGCTTGTGGCTCAAAACCTTCAACGTGGAGCTGAAGATGATTGAGGGGCGTCAGGCAGAGTGCGGCGGGGCAGTTATAAGCAAGAGGGCCGAAGCTCCATGGCCCAAGGGCTCTTTCCAGGAGGAGCTCGGCTTGTGAAAACAGGAGTGGTTTTATATCACCGCTCCACGGGGCAGCAGGCAGAAGCCGCCGCCCGTCTTTCGCTCGGGCCCTCCACAGCAGCTGATGTCATGGGTCAACAAGGGGCGTGACTGGGGGCCGCCCAAAGACGTCCCCCTATTGCAGGACCGGATTCGAGGCCTCCAAGAAAGGGAGATCTATCTGGTCGCAGTGGTGCAGGTCATGTTGATCCGGCGCCTACTACCCTGCAAACGTCGCCCCCTCAGCCTGTGGGAATTTAATCCGGAGGGGCCACGAGCTCTTCAACACTTCATGGGTTTGACACCCATGGAGATGTATAAACTGTTCTTTGGATCGCAAGAGACGCATCCGGAATTGACCGAGGACACTGGCCTAAGCTGCAATCGCCCAGATACTCAAGTAAGTAGCCCTGTGTCCGGACACACCATCCATTTATTTATCGTGAGCTTGCCTTTTAACCAGCTATCCCTGGACAGGAGTGGATAGCGCAAGCAAAACTGATACGGTGTCCGGCCCCCCTCCCCGAGACCATGCAGGATCCCGTGTTAATCAAAATGTTGGAGGTTGCACCTTCGAATGAGGGCAAAGGGGGGCACGGGGAAACTGTCACCTCTGCCAAGGAGGTTTTTAGTAAGGGAGGAATCAAGAGTCCCTCCTTCCAGGGGGAGAAGAGGAACGCTTACGAAGACCCGGAGGCCAAGGCCTCAAAGCGGGGAAAGAAATCTGTACCGGAAGGTCCTGCGCCAGAAAGCGCCCCTGCCGTACTGTCTCCTCGGAGGAATCAGCCCTCTAACGAGCCGTAAGTGAAAAGGGGGATTTTATAATTATCAGACACCCCTGCTTAATGTCTAAAGGTAACCGAAGTTTTTACCTTGTAGTTCGGATCTCAGCCCATCTCAGCACAGCTCATCTTCGGGAGACCTTCATCCGGAGATGATGGAAAGCGAAACGCCTCCATCTGCCGCCCCATCGCGCAGGGCGGACGACCCTGAGGTGTCGTCACGGAGGGTCTCCCCGAGTCCGGCGGGGCCGGAGAGTTCGGCGCCCATTGGAGTACGGCCGGTGGAGCTGCAGGATTTGCTTAAGAGGGCGTCCATCTCAGAAGATCACCGCACAATAATGGGTGATGTGATTGAGAGGATCTCGTCCGCCGAAACCGGGTTGTATGAGGCCGTCGGAAGTTTACTAACGGGATTTGAGGTACGCAAAAAATGACATACCTGTTGACAGTTTTGCACATGAAGTGCGCCCTGTATAGATAGTAGCCCCTGAGACTTGGTATGCTGTCAAAAATGACAGCGTGCCTAGGATCATACTCTCAGTTATTAACTGTCGCCTTTCCCATGCAGGTGGCGGAACGTTCGGTGGCCAGCCGGATTGATGAAGTTGCCGAGTTGAAGAAGCAACTCGACGCTGCAGATGCGGACATCTCGCTGGTCAATAGACGACTTGATGAGTCACAAGGTATGTGGTTGCTCCGCGGTTGCTTAGTAAGGGAGCTGACGCCCATTTCTTACAAATTGTATGCTAGATGCAGATGGTGCTGCTGCTGTGGAAGACCTTCGAGCAGAACTTGCTCGGGCCAAGGAGCAAGCCAGAAAAAGCGAGGCGGCTGCCTTGAAGGCAGCGGAAGGGCTAGAAGCCGAGAAGGCTGCTCACTGCCGAAGCAGGGAGGAGATGGCCGGAATGGCCATGAAATTAAGAGTTGCTACCGACCGCCTGGAGGTTCTTGAAGGAGAATGCCAAGCGGAGCAAGAGGACCTGAAGAAGGCCGATGCCGAAGCCAAGGATGCCCGTAGTGCGATGCGGGCTATGAAGGAGGAACTGCGTCAGGTTGGAGACATTGTGGCTGGAAAGCCCTTTTATGCTGCGTAGGAAGTTCACGGATCCGAAGGATGCTCAGCTGGGCCGATTGTACGGTGTGGAGGATCCTTATCTGGACTTGGCGGCGAGTGCGGCTGACGCAGTCGTGCACTTTCGAAGCCAGGAGGATCATGAAATGGAAGAGCTTTTCTGGTCTCAATTCCATAGTCCGGAGCGTCCACTTCCGTTGAGTGATCGGCTGGTTGAGTGGGTTGAGCTGAATAGATTGTCCGGACTGGCCATGACGGATGTGGTCACTCATCTATGGCCGAAAAGGCCCAAGCCGAAGAGTTATTTTGGCTTGTTGCAGCAATTCCTTGGGGCAGTGCCGCATATTAAGGCGATGAAGCGGTCGGCATGCGTAGAAGGTGCACGGATGGCTCTCGCCCGTGGTAAAACATACTAGGTGGAGATGGATGCCACCGCTGTTGCATCCCGGGGTTCGGACAAAAGCCGATTCCCCACCGAGCATTACTTTGAGGAAGTCCTGCAGGGCGCTCGTATAATAGAGTCGCAGTGCTCGAAAGATGTTATGTTTGAATGACATGTATGATTTCTAAGATCATGTTTATAATGCAATGACTTTTTATACTTGTGGGCTCAAGTATTGAACTATCTCCTGTGCGGCCGTATATATATGTATAATCTGAAAGATGGCAGTCTTTGGCTTCAGCCCCCACGCACATGGTGCAGGGGTGTTTGCAAAAAGAAAAATGCTTTTTCACACTTAATCCAACGTCTTGGTCCTTTTAAGGAGGTGATAGTATAGCAAACTAGGCAACCGGACTATAATGCTTTATCACTTTCACTTAGCCATAGGAGCTCGAATGTGGGGCTACTATATAGCCCCTGATGGCACCGCGCTTCTCCGAACTCGGGGCGCGTATGTGCCTGACCGGGAAGCGGTCCTTCGTCAAAGCGGAGGAATTCTAAACATTCCAATGGTCGATCGAGTGGTTGACCAGTCTCTCGCTATATCATGACAGTCAGTTTTCGGCTTTCTCTACTGAGGTGCTCTCCCGGCCGAACCGGGGCACAATCGCAGTAATTCTCCTGGTGCCGCGTTAGCCGATGATACGGAACGTAAGGCAGCAAAACACAGGAGCCGGGCAAACCCAACATTTGACCAAAGACATGATTCGGAGCTGATGCATATAAGGCCTAACTCGAGACGCCGAACACTCCCTGAGGTGTTCGGTCTTTATGATATCGGGCAGAACAAAGCCCTAAGCCCCTAGTGTCCAGGTACAGGCGGGAACTTCTGACGCGGACGATGCCAAAACGCCAGCCTCCTCCTCGGCTCTGGTAGGAAACCGGGGGATGTGTATCAACAAGAGACAGTAAGAAAGATTTACGCAGGGTCTTAATCTGAAAAGAATCCTTGCAACGGGTCCCTACTGCACGTCTGCGCCCGTGTCTCCGTTGTGCTGTATCCTGGACAGGTGTAGCACGTGCTTCATCTGTAAAAGAGAAGGACTTAGTTTCTAAGAAATATCGTGCAAAAAGTGTATTAAAATAAAGTATAATTTGGAAGATGAAGAAAGTTGAGCTTTATTGGCTTTCATCATTTATGCGCGCAGCCCCCTAAAAAAAGGGGTATGCGGCTGGGAAGCCCCTTGTTAAGTTATGCCGGACTCGTCTAACCATGTCCGAGGTCTAAATGACCTGTTTTTAGGGGCTTTGACTTGCAAGGTCGGATTAATGTGTAGCTGTCGAGGCAGCCGCACATTCTCCGTGGTCGAGAGACACCTGGAGTTTTGAGAATATGCCACGTGGACCGGGCATTTTTAAGCGTAAGAGACGCGTAATGTGGTATTGCATTAAAGCGGGCGAAAGCTGCACGCCCCAGTAGTTCTTAAGGGCTACTGCTAAATGGGGCGATGGAGAGTGAGCTTTTCGCGACGGAGGTTGTCGGATGAACCGAACACGACCTCTAGTGGTACAGAGCCTGTAAAATTGGCTAAAAAGGCCTGGCGTCACTCCTTTGAAGGAAGTGCTGTTATAGCGAATTTTGGTGGGTTCTATCCCTAGTCTGCGAACGGTGTCCTGGTATAGCACGTGTCGCGCTGCGTGTTATCACGTGAAGTGAGTTCACTGTTGTGACTTCTAGTGGGAAAGTCTTTTGGTTTCTGGAGCGCTGCTTTTGGGTTTCGTCACTTTCACTTGGTGTGTCGAGCCCTTTGTGTTCGGCGTTAAGTCGGCCGGACTGCTTGAAGACCCAACAATCTCTGTGGGTATGGTTTGCAGGCTTCCCGGAGGTACCGTGTATTTGACACAGTTTATCCAGAATCTTGTTTAGGTTGGATAGCTTGTCACTGTTATCCTTTAGGGGCAGTGTTTTGTTGTTCGGCCGAGAGCTTTTGAATCCGGCGTTGACCGCCGTACTATTTGGGTCATTTTCCTTATTCCGGCGCTGATCTTTTTTGCGTCGTGATTTCCCGTTTCCATCCCTGATTTCGGATGTACTCGGGTCGCTGGTGCTACATCTAGCCAGCCAGCTGTCTTCCCCCGCGCAAAAGCGGGTCATGAGGCTTGTTAGTGCGGCCATTGTTCTTGGTTTTTCCTAGCCGAGGTGTCTGGCGAGCCATTCGTCTCGGACGTTGTTTTTAAAGGCTGCTAAGGCTTCAACGTCCGGACAGTCGACTATTTGGTTCTTTTTAGTGAGGAACCTGTTCCAGAATTTGCGTGCTGATTCTCCGGGCTGTTGAGTTATGTGACTTAAATCATCTGCATCCGGAGGCCGGACATAAGTCCCCTGAAAATTTGCTCGAAACGCATCCTCAAGCTCTTCCCAACTTCCAATCGTATTTTCTGGGAGGCTTTTAACCAATGTCGAGCCGGCCCTTTGAGCTTGAGGGGTAGGTATTTTATGGCATGGAGATCGTCTCCTCTTGCCATATGCATGTGTAGGATATAATCCTCAATCCAGACTCCGGGGTCTGTTGTTCCGTCGTATGCCTCTATGTTTACGGGTTTAAATCCCGCTGGAAATCCATGATTCAGTACCTCGTCGGTAAAACATAGTGGGTGTGCGGCGCCCCTGTATTTGGGTGTGCCGTTGTCTTCAAATGCTCGGCTGGTTGTGTTACTTCCTGGAGTCTTCTTTTTTGGCCCATAGATAGACCTGGCCGGGTTATCCTTTTTCTGAGGATCTTTATGCTGATCGTGTGCCGGCTTGTGTGCGGCACCCCGTGTTGCTCTTGGCCTGTCATCTGGTCGTCTATCCGGCCAGGCGGCTTCTTTCTTTTTTGACTGCGGGGGCTCTAAGGCCTCCTCGTCAAATTCGGGCAACAGCTTGCGCTTCGGATAGCTCTTTGTCTTGTGACTAGTGCCATATTTATCTGCGGTGTTGAGTACTTTGATCCATCTCATTCTGAGTGCGTCTTCCGCTGTTTTGAGCTTCCGCTTTTACTTCTTCAAACTTCTTGCAGTGGCGACGAGCCTTTTATGAAGATTCATATGCTTTGGTGACGTGAGATCATCTTCGCCGGGGATGGGTTGCTTGTCCAGTTCATGTCCGGCTGGCTGCTTGTTGACGTGTGCGTCGTCCACTGCTTCGCCCTGCTCTAGGGCCGGGTCCGTATGGGTGCCGTTTTTGTCGATGCTGGTCTTCGGGCGGCGTTTGCGTCGCCGCTTTGTTTGTTTGTTGGGGGAGTTGTCCTTCGCCACGCCCCATTTTTCCTCATTATCGCTTCCTTTTGGTGTGTCCACCATGTATACGTTGTGGGCTGGGGTGGCTTTCCTGCGCCCGTTAGGCGCTGGTTCTTGGTCGTCTCCGGCATCGTCGTCCATATCGTCGATGTCCTCGGAGTCGTAGTCTAGCATGTCTGTTAAATCGTCGACATCGGCTACCAAGTGGGTGGTGGGTGGGCTTTGAATTTCTTCGTCGTCCGCATCCCAACCGTCCTGACCGCAGTCCAGACAGGTCTCTCCTGATAACGAGAGATATTTTAGCAAACTCAAGATGTCGCCGAAAGGTGAGTGTTGAAAGACGTCCGCTGCGGTGAACTCCATGATCGGCGCCCAATCGGATTCGATCGGGGCGGGCGCGGGAGGTTCGGAGTCCGGCGAGGAGTCCGGCACCTCGGAGTCACGAGCTTTATGAGGGACAACGTCAGTGTTCGGCTCTATCGCCGTAGAGGTTGCAGCCCCCGAGGCGGTGTCTAGGCATCCATCCTCGATCTGCGGAGCTGGCTCCGAATTGAAGATCAGAGCGGTTTCGAGTGCGGCCTCCAAGGTACTATCCGGCTGCAGGGCTAAATCATGCTCGCCGCAATAGTGCGGCACGCTCGGCTGTGGCTCGAACCCATCGAGGATCAAGTCCCCGCGGATGTCGGCCGTGAAGTTTAAACTTCCAAATCTGACCTGACGGCCAGGGGCGTAGCTTTCGATCTGCTTCAGTTGGCCAAGCGAATTGGCCCGTAGTGCAAAGCCGCCGAATACGAAGATTTGTCCGGGGAGGAAGGTCTCACCCTGGACTGCGTCGTTGATGATGATTGAAGAAGCCATCGAGCCTATCGGTGACGACACAAAGGAGCTCTCAATGAAAGCACCGATGTCGGTGTCAAAACCGGCGGATCTCGGGTAGGGGGTCCCGAACTGTGCGTCTAGGCGGATGGTAACAGGAGACGAGGGACACGATGTTTTACCCAGGTTCGGGCCCTCTTGATGGAGGTAAAACCCTACGTCCTGCTTGATTAATATTGATGATGTGTGTTACAAGAGTGGATCTACCATGAGATCAAGGAGGCTAAACCCTAAAAGCTAGCCTATGGTATGATTGTTGTTCGTCCTATGGACTAGGGCCATCCGGTTTATATAGACACCGGAGAGGGCTAGGGTTACACAGAGTCGGTTACAAAGGTAGGAGATCTACATATCTGTATCGCCAAGCTTGCCTTCCACGCCAAGGAAAGTCCCATCCGGACACGGGACGAAGTCTTCAATCTTGTATCTTCATAGTCTTGGAGTCCGGCCGATGATGATAGTTCGGCTATCCGGACACCCCCTAGTCCGGAACTCCCTCAACCGGCATTAATGGGCCGAAGCCATCATGAACATAGCCCTCTTCTTCACCCCGTTCTTCCAGCTGACCAACGGAGTCGAGGAGAAATGACGCAACTTCATCCCTTCCATTTGCGATTATGTCCCTCAATATCGCTTCTGTTTCTTCGTCTCGGCAGTGCTCCATAGTTTCTGCAAATATTTACAACATGTTTATATATGGTACATATGGCAAACGTAGAACTAGCCAGCTAATCACAATAAGGAATCATGTTAGTGGCCTCGACGCTGCTTCTCTAGGGTTTGGGGTCGCCTCGACACAACAACGCTTCGAGAGAGTTAATTTGTCGGGTAGGGGCGCGGCGGGAGGGGGTAGGAGACCAACATCATTTTCTCTCTAGGGTTTGGGTGTCCTCGAGAGTTTTGGTCGAGCGAGAGGGCCGAGGGAGGGGGGTATTTATATCGACCGCCCCTCATGTCGAAGCTATCTCGAGGGGGTTATATCGACAACGACGCGACAACGACGAGAAAGGAAAATAACTAAGGAAAAGGAAGAAGGAAGAAGGAAGAAGAAAAAAAAGAGGAGAAGAAGAAAGGAATAGAGGAGAAGAAGAAAAAATAGAATTTTTTTCTATTTTTTCTTCTTCTCCTCTATTCCTTTCTTCTTCTCCTCTTCTTTTTCTTCTTTTTTCCTCTTCTTATTTATTTCTCCTCTTCTTCCTCTCCTCTTCTTCATCTTCTTATTTTCCTTTTTCCTCTCATTCTTTTTCTTGTTCTTTCTTCCTTCTTCCTCTTTTCTTACTTCGACCCTCTCGATCCCTCGACCCTAGAAACCTCGAACCCTCGACCCTGAAACCCTCGACCCTTGACCCCTTAACAACCCTCGACCCTCTACCCTAGTTCCCGACCCTCGACCCCTCGGTGATCCTCGACACCCTCGTTCCTGATAAAAATTAAGAAGAAGAAGAAAAAAAAGAGGAGAAAAAAAGGAGAAGAAGCTCCTCTATTCCTTCTTCTTCTCCTCTTTTTTTCTTCTTCTTTCTCTTCTTCCTCTCCTCGTCTTCTCCTTCTTTCTCTACTTATTTTACTTTTCCTTATTTTACTTTTTCCTCTCCACTAACATAAAATGCACTATCCTAAAATGCAACAAACATAAAATGCACTAAATTGATCAACTAACCTAAAATCAGTGATAAAATGCACTAACCTAAAATCGATATCTACTAACAACTTAAAAAAATAATACATATATGAAAAAAATGAATATATGAAAAAAACATCATCATATCATCAACAGAAAAAATTCATATATCCTAAAGTTTTTCTAAAATCTAACTTTTGCATATATGAACATATATACACGGAGAACATATACATATATACACAGAGAACATATACATAAAATGCACAAAAAAATAAGAGGAAAGGGCGCCGGCGGCCGGACCGAACGCGGCGGCGTGTGGTCGGGGCGACGGTGACGGGGTTGGGGAAGGGGCGGCGCGCGCGACGACGGCGACGGGGTCGGGGAATGGGAGGCGCGCGGCGCGACGGCGACGGGGTCGGGGCAGGGGCGGCGCGCGCGGCGACGGCGACGGCGACGGGGTCGGGGCAGGGGCGGCGCGCGCGGCGACGGCGACGGGGTCGGAGCCGGCAGGGGCGGCGGGCGCGGCGACAGTGTCGGGGCAGTGGCTCGGCGGCGGCAACGGCGAGGTGGACCAGCCTGACGGCGTCGGGGCAGGGCTCGGCGGCGACGGCGACGAGGAGCAGAAGGCGTCGGGGCGAGAAGAAACGGATGGATTTTGGCGAAAACTGCTAAGTGTTGTATATATACGAAGGGCATTGGTCCCGGTTCGTGACTCCAACCGGGACTAATGCCCCCCTTTAGTCCCGATTGGTGCCACCAACCGGGACCAAAGGCCTCTTTTTCGGCAGCCCGAAGGGCGGGAACCGGCGGCCTTTGGTCCCGGTTGGTGGCACCAACCGGGACTAATGCCTCCCCCTTTAGTCCCGGTTGGTGCCACCAACCGGGACCAAAGGCCTCTGTGCTGCCCGCCTCGGGGCCAAAGTTTAGTCCCACCTCGCTAGTCGAGAGGGGCGCGCAGTGGTTTATAAGCCCCACTGCCGCACCCCTCTCGAGTTCCTCTCCACCGCAGGCTTTCGGGCCTACTTGCTATTGCTTTGCCTGATGGGCCTTCTGGGCCTACTGCGGGCCTGAATCCTAGCCCATAGTAGGGTTTCTAGTCGTATTCAGGCCGTGGGGCCCCAGCAGGAGGCATTTTTTTTGTTTTTTTTTTGTTTTATTTACTTATCGTTGCTATATTTATTTATTTTCCAGTTTTTTTCTTTTGTTTTCTGCATTATTTATTTTCTTTTGTTTTTTGCTTTATTTTTTAATTGTTTTTGCTTTTAGTTTTAGGAAAATTATAAACTTTCTGTTAGTGCCATTAGTTTTCAAATTTGAAAACACTTTTTTTGTTTTTTGTTTTCTTTCTTGCTTTATTTATTTTATTTTGTTTCTACTTACAACAAAATACTTGTTGTTGTTTTTTTCTTTTGTTTTCTGCATTATTTATTTTCTTTTGTTTTTGCTTTATTTTTTAATTGTTTTTGCTTTTAGTTTTAGGAAAATTATAAACTTTCTGTTAGTGCCATTAGTTTTCAAATTTGAAAACACTTTTTTTGTTTTTTTGTTTTCTTTCTTGCTTTATTTATTTTATTTTGTTTCTACTTACAAAAAAATACTTATTGTTGCTATTTTTAATTATTACGAGGGCCGAACCATAAGACATTAAAGCATTTCAAATGAACTCTGAAAAAGTTGAAAGTTGGCATGGTATCATAAATTGACCCACATAGCATGTGCATGTACAAAATGGACAATGGTATCATACTCGTCAGTTACAAAGTTGGCATGGTATCATCATAATAGTTGCGGGAGAAAGTCTTCACTTTTTCTTCGCTTGTGTCATTTGCTTATTGCGCCGTAACCATGGATAATCTTCATCGTTTATCAGGATGCTGGGGTCAGCCTTGACTTTGAAGGGAGGAATTTCATGAAACTTTTCATAATCTTCAGACATGTCTGTCTTGTCCTCCACTCCCACGATGTCCCTTTTTCCTGAAAGAACTATGTGGCGCTTTGGCTCATCGTATGATGTATTCGCTTCCTTATCTTTTCTCTTTCTCGGTCTGGTAGACATGTCCTTCACATAGATAACCTGTGCCACATCATTGGCTAGGACGAACGGTTCGTCAGTGTACCCAAGATTTTTCATATCCACTGTTGTCATTCCGTACTGTGGGTCTACCTGTACCCCGCCTCCTGACAGATTGACCCATTTGCACTTAAACAAAGGGACCTTAAAATCTACTCCGTAGTCAAGTTCCCATATGTCCACTATGTAACCATAATATGTGTCCTTTCCCCTCTTGGTTGTTGCATCAAAGCGGACACCGCTGTTTTGGTTGGTGCTCTTTTGATCTTGGTCAATCGTGTAAAATGTATTCCCATTTATCTCGTATCGTTTCCAAATCAATACAGTCAAAGATGGTCCCCTGGACAACAAGTACAGCTCATCACAAACAGTGTTGTCACCTCTGATACGTGCTTCCAACCAACTGCTGAAAGTCCTGATGTGTTCACATGTAATCCAGTCGTCGCACTGCTCCGGGTGTTTGGAGCGCAGACTGTTCTTGTGTTCATCGACATACGGGGTCACCAAGGTAGAGTTCTATAGAACTGTGTAGTGTGCTTGAGACCAAGAATATCCGTCCCTGCATATTATTGAGTCCCTTCCAAGCGTGCCTTTTCCAGTCAGTCTCCCCTCATACCGCGATTTAGGGAGACCTATCTTCTTAAGGCCATGAATGAAGTCAACACAAAACCCGATGACATCCTCTGTTTGATGGCCCATGGAGATGCTTCCTTCTGGCCTAGCGCGGTTACGGACATATTTCTTTAGGACTCCCATGAACCTCTCAAAGGGGTACATATTGTGTAGAAATATGGGGCCCAGAATGACAATCTCGTCAACTAGATGAACTAGGACGTGCGTCATGATACTGAAGAAGGATGGTGGGAACACCAGCTCGAAACTGACAAGATTGCACCACATCACTCCTTAGCCTTGGTATGATTTCTGGATCGATCACCTTATGAGAGATTGCATTGAGGAATGCACATAGCTTCACAATGGCTAATCGGACGTTTTCCGGTAGAAGCCCCCTCAATACAACCGGAAGCAGTTGCGTCATAATCACGTGGCAGTCATGAGACTTTAGGTTCTGAAACTTTTTCTCTGCCATATTTATTATTCCTTTTATATTAGACGAGAAGCCAGTCGGGACCTTCATACTAAGCAGGCATTCAAAGAAGATTTCCTTCTCTTCTTTGGTAAGAGCATAGCTGGCAGGACCTTCATACTGCTTTGGAGGCATGCCGTCTTTTTCGTGCAAACGTTGTAGGTCCTCCCGTGCCTCAGTTGTATCTTTTGTCTTCCCATACACGCCCAAGAAGCCTAGCAGATTCACGCAAAGGTTCTTCGTCACGTGCATCACGTCGATCGAAGAGCGAACCTCTAGGTCTTTCCAGTAGGGTAGGTCCCAAAATATAGATTTCTTCTTCCACATGGGTGCGTGTCCCCCAGCGTCACTCGGAACAGCTAGTGCGCCGGGACCCTTTCCAAAGATTACGTGTAAATCATTGACCATAGCAAGTACTTGATCACCGGTACGCATGGCGGGCTTCTTCCGGTGATCTGCCTCGCCTTTGAAATGCTTGCCTTTCTTTCGACATTGATGGTTGGTCGGAAGAAATCGACGATGGCCCAGGTACACATTCTTCCTGCAGCTTGCCAGGTATATACTATCGGTGTCAAGTAAACAGTGCGTGCATGCGTGGTATCCCTTGTTTGTCTGTCCTGAAAGGTTACTGAGAGCGGGCCAATCGTTGATGGTCATGAACAGCAACGCCTTTAGGTTAAATTCCTCCTGTTTGTGCTCATCCCACGTATGTACACCGTTTCCATTCCACAGCTGTAAAAGTTCTTCAACTAATGGCCTTAGGTACATATCAATGTCGTTGCCGGGTTGCTTAGGGCCTTGGATGAGAACTGGCATCATAATGAACTTCCGCTTCATGCACATCCAAGGAGGAAGGTTATACATACATAGAGTCACGGGCCAGGTGCTGTGATTGCTGCTTTGCTCCCCGAAAGGATTAATGCCATCCGCGCTTAAAGCAAACCATACGTTCCTTGGCTCACTTGCAAACTCATCCCAGTACTTTCTCTCGATTTTTCTCCACTGCGACCCGTCAGCGGGTGCTCTCAACTTCCCGTCTTTCTTACAGTCCTCACTGTGCCATCACATCAACTTGGCATGCTCTCTGTTTCTGAACAGACGTTTCAACTGTGGTATTATAGGAGCATACCACATCACTTCGCAGGAACCCTCTTCCTGGGGGGCTCGCCGTCAACATCACCAGGGTCATCTCGTCTGATCTTATACCGTAATGCACCGCATACCAGGCATGCGTTCAGATCCTTGTACGCACCGCGGAAGAGGATGCAGTCATTAGGGCATGCATGTATCTTCTGCACCTCCAAATCTAGAGGGCATATGACCTTCTTTGCTGCGTATGTACTGTCGGGCAATTCGTTATCCTTTGGAAGCTTCTTCTTCAATATTTTCAGTAGCTTCTCAAATCCTTTGTCAGGCACATCATTCTCTGCCCTCCACTGCAGCAATTCCAGTACGGTACCGAGCTTTGTGTTGCCATCTTCGCAATTGGGGTACAACCCTCTAACATGCGATCGAACTTCAGCTTCTCCTTTTGACTTTTGCATTGCGTCCTTGCATCGACAAGGACCCGGCGGAGATCATCATCATCGGGCACATCGTCTGGTTCCTCTTGATCTTCAGCAGCTTCGCCCGTTGCAGCATCATCGTGCACATCGTCTGGTTCCTCTTGATCTTCAGTAGCATCACCGTATTCAGGGGGCACATAGTTGTCATCGTACTCTTCTTCTTTGTCGTCTTCCATCATAACCCCTATTTCTCCGTGCCTCGTCCAAACATTATAGTGTGGCATGAAACCCTTGTAAAGCAGGTGGGTGTGGAGGATTTTTCGGTCAGAGTAAGACTTCGTATTCCCACATATAGGGCATGGACAACACATAAAACCATTCTGCTTGTTTGCCTCAGCCACTTCGAGAAAATCATGCACGCCCTTAATGTACTCGGAGGTGTGTCTTGAACCGTACATCCATTGCCGGTTCATCTGCGTGCATTATATATAATTAAGTGTGTCAAAAATCATTACAGAACATCATGAATAGATAATTAAGTGACCAAATTAATAGAAATTCATCATCACATTAAAACCAAAGTACATACATAGTTCTCATCTCACAACATAAAGCTCTGCAGAGCATCTAAATTAATTAAACCATACACTGAAACTATGTAAAACATTTCAATGCGAAAACAAATGCGATCATAATCGCAACCAATGTAACAACTGATCCAACGGCATAATGATACCAAGCCTCGGTATGAATGGCATATTTTCTAATCTTTCTAATCTTCAAGCGCATTGCATCCATCTTGATCTTGTGATCATCGACGACATCCGCAACATGCAACTCCAATATCATCTTCTCCTCCTCAATTTTTCTAATTTTTTCCTTCAACAAATTGTTTTCTTCTTCAACTAAATTTAACCTCTCGACAATAGGGTCGGTTGGAATTTCCGATTCAACAACCTCCTAGATAAATAAAATCTATGTCACGTTGGTCGGCATAAGTGTCATAAACAATAAATGAACCAATAGTTATGAAAAGATAATATATACCACATCTGAATCATAGACAGGACGAGGGCCGACGAGGGAGGATACCAAAACCATCGCACTATATAAGATGCAATAATAAAAGTAAGAAAATTATACAGGTATCTATATAAACATACAAGTAAGAGTTTTTTTGTCCTTTCAGAAAGAAGATAAGAACAAGAGGCTCACCACGGTGGTGCCGGCGACGAGATTGGCGCGGGCGATCGACGGCGGTGAAGACGGGGACGGGACGTGACAGACCGCTAAACCTAGACAAATATTGAGAAAAATGGAGCTTGGAGGTGGAGCTTGGAGAGGAGAAAGCTTAAGTAGTGTGGCTCGGGCATTCCATCGAACACCTCGTGTGCATAGGAGGTGAGCTAGAGCACCACAAAGCTCTCTCCTCGCCGGCCACGAAAAACAGAGCAGTGAGAGTGCTCTGCTCGCGGGGTATATATAGGCAATTAATTGGTCCCGGTTCGTGGCTTGAACCGGGACTAAAGGGAAGCCTTTGGTCCCGGTTTAGGCCACCAACCGGGACAAATGGTGGTGGGCCAGGAGCAAGGCACATTGGTCCCGGTTCGTCCCACCAACCGAGACCAAAAGGTCCAGACGAACCGGGACCAATGGCCCACGTGGCCCGGCCGGCCCCCAGGGCTAACGAACCGGGTCCAATGCCCCCATTGGTCCCGGTTCTGGATTGAACCGGGACTAATGGGCTGACCAGGCCTGGACCAATGCCCCCTTTTCTACTAGTGTATAAAACATTTCTTAGGTTCGATGCAGTTGCCAACATAGTGCCCGGGCCAGTCACAATTGAAACAAGTCATCTCCTTGTACCTTGGATCCAACGGTTGCATGGGAGGGGGTTGAGGAGCTTGAGGGATCGGAGCAGGGGCCGAGACAGGGGCCTGGTAACTTTCCCCCCTCCCACCGGCTTGGCCCCTCCCTGCTAGATGGGAATCGCTGGAGGAGGACCCACAACTCGCCCTTCTTGAGCTGGGGCCGACTTCTTCATGGCCGGAGGGCGACGATTCCGATTACCCTGACCACGGTTCTCCATCTTTCTCACAACCTCATCAAAGGATCTATTCTTTGGAAGAAATATAGGGGCAGCTAGCTGGAATTTGGTAGGGGTAGGGTCAAATCGACTAGGGCGAGGAACTGGGAAACAATCTTCGATGGTGAAAGTTTTGGATCAGAACATATCTTTTCTCACCCAGAATAGGGTCGGAATGGTGAATTTAGGGTTCGGAGGTAGTAGTTTAGGTATATGAGGACGGGGGTGGTGGCGGAGGGAGGGAATAACCCAAAGCTGCCCATAGAAATCCGCCACCTCCTCCTCATTGTTGTTATACAACCCTAAACGTGGCTTTTTAGAAGGCGTTTTCGCATGCAACACACGACCAGAAATCAACGGCGCAGGGATGGCCACAGGTCTAGTCCGTGGCTCGTTCAAACTAGCTTCCCTCTGCCTTGCACAAACGAGCATATCATTGTTTTTTGAGCTCGCAGGAGCCGGCGGCTTGCCCACCGGACAACTAGTATTTGATGCAGATCCGATCAGACCCGACCCCTCCCCATAAGGGGCATCCACAATCTTCTCCACACAAACTACATCTACAACCATAAGGCTTTTCTCTGCAGGTACCTGAATTCCCCCAGCACAAACTGGAATCATACATCGAGCTTGAATTACCTTCGAATGACAATGACGCACCCGCCCACGATCTCCCGGCCATGGCGGCGGTTCAAGGTTGCTATCCATCAGCCCGAACCCCACCCCGCGCGCCCTCGATCTGAATCGTGTCGCACGGTCGCCGGGAGCCTTGGCCTTCATGGAATTCGCGGGGGGCTATCCCCCGGCGCCAGGAACTCGCGCGGGATCCTGGCCAGCCCAACCACCGACGGCGGCCGGATGTTCAAGCGGGATGGGCTCCACGACTTGAAGAACGCCCACTTGGCTGCCTTCTCCGGTTCTGGCGATTCTGCTTCCTGAATCGCCCAGAACAGCACCTCGTAGTCCATCCCTCCCTCATCGCCGGCGAAGCGCGCGCGCTCGGAGAAGGTCAAGGTGTGGATGACTTGAATCAGCAGCTCTCCCCACTCGGAGCGGTCGGGGAATCTCTCCACCACCACTCGCAACATCTCCGCACGCGCCTCCGGTGAGGATATTTCGACCAGCGGGCGCTGCGCCACCGGAACCGGTGACGGCAGGGCCGGCGCAGGCGGCGCCACCGCCAACGCCGGGCGCGCCCTCCTCGCCCGCGGTCTGCGGCGCGATCCCCCGGCCATCAAGCTCCTCGACTTGGTTGGATCAGATCTGGGAGAGGCGGGCGGTCTCAGAGCGGTGGGTGGTGTTGGGGAGAGGAAGGGGAGAGCGGGGGCGCGGCCTATGAGGAGATGGCTCGCCATTAATGCGGTGGAGGTCACCATTAATGGCGATAGGTGGATGTTTCGCGGTGTCGCCTCGCTCGCTCGCTCCATGCCCAGCCCCTAGAAAATTGTAGTGTAGAAAAGGAAACAAAATAATTCCCAAACGATGGTACTAACAGAAAATTATGCCGCCTCCCTCCCTTCTTTTCTTTGTTTTTTTATTCGGGGTGTGATCTATCCGTTTGTTTATTTTCTACTTAAATAATTAGTTTGGTCCAAGAGTGTATGTACGTAGCATGCATGGACGATCAGCTCACTCACGGACGAGTATCAGCAGTCGGTCTTCACCAAGACAGAGGCACTCGGTTTATTCTTCCAGCCATAGATCCTCAAGAACCTATAATGGGTGTTGTTGTTTTGTTTTGCAAAGAATCATGTATATTGCGCACATAGCTCACAATTATGAAAACAATAATAAACCGCGCTAAGACAAAGAGCAAAAAAAAAAGGAATTCTTATTCTAAAATGACCAGGCTGGAGAAAGGCTATTATAGAATAACATGAAAATCATTGCATATGCCATTTCAAAAGACTTCCTCAATCTCCGTACGAGAACAAAACCGGGAGGCCCTACATATTTGGTATACAGGAGAAGAAATTTACTTGTGAAAGATAATGAAAATTATCAGCCCCGCACTTTAGTGTACCAACTACTATGACGACATATACTACATGGATGAGGATAGAATACCCCTTATGGTCCATCAAATTTGTACTTTGCTATCGAGAAAATGATGATTCGCTAACGAACAGGAATAAACATCACTGTGCTGCTTGCCGACAATTTGGCTCTTTGGTCAAAGTGTTTGTCTCAACCACCGACGATCAAAATATCCACTCTTAAGTAAAAGGTTGTTGTTAGAACTCATGATTTGTAAGTACTAGAAGAACACCCGTGCGTTGCAACGGGACCACATTAACTTTAAGAGTTCAATATCAATTATGTTAATATTACATTTAATATTCTCATACATATCAAGTGACATTGACGACTTTTTTATCATCAAATTCTCACACACACTCTCTCCCTCCCTCCTGCTCGACGATACACCCGACTCATTTAATTAATATAATTAAATTATCAGTAAATTAGTCACCAAACTGCTCGGATGAACCGGAACAGAGCCAACATATATCATCCTAGACAAACGCAACATCAACCATTTACCTTGGTACTTTAGGGACCGACAGGAGGATGCATGTAGAAGCGCTTCTTGCCTGCGAATCCACAATCAGAGAGAGAAATTGGAACCCATTCCCATCACCAACTGATAAAGAAAGCATGTAAGAAAATTGATATCGGCCAACTTGGATCTTCGGTGATTGTCCGCCAGTATGGAGAATTTAGGAGGGTGGGTGCAGGGAGTGGCCTTGTGGATGATGGATGGAGGTGCGGAGGGATGTGGTCACCGGAAGGTCGAAAGCGGAGAGGGTCGGGCACGTTAGGTGGAGCCGGTGGTGCGCGACAACCGGAAGCGGCCCAATCGTGGGCGGCGAACCGACGATAGCCTCGGCCCATCTCTCGACGCAGCAAAGATAGAGAGGGCGGCACTGCCGGTGCTCGAGGCCGCCGCTCGGCACCATCTACATCGAGGGGAAAGAGAGGCGAGAAAGCGATAGGGTGATGCGGGGCTAGGGATTGCGGAGGAGGGTGGGGGTGTGCAATTTGAATGGATGGTTCTGCCCACCGTTTTCTTGTACGTGGCGGTGGAGACGGCGGCGTCCAGCCATGCAGGCGAGGCATGGGTCGAGCCGGGCACACGGCGAGGCGCAGTAGCAGAGGCGGGGGCGATTTTTTGCTACTGAGATGCAGGGTGTGGGATTGATCGTTCATGTTCTCTTTTCCTTTTTAACGGGAGATGGATGCGATTTTTTCACGAGGGCAGAGATGCGACCACGTACAGATTTCATAATAAATTAATTAGGTCTATAACGGGATTTCTTTATAATGCGTTAAGATTTACGTGTTAGTTTTCTTAATAAAGAAATGCACTGATGTAGGGATCGATTGATTCGGATAAGGAAAGATAGATTCGTGATCTTTTGTATGTTAGGAAATTAGTGGTTTGCAAGGAAAGAGTGGAGAGAAAAAGAACCAATGCGACCACGTATAGATTCCATAATAAATTAATTAGGTTCATAACGAGATTTGTTTGCAATGCGTTAAGATTTACGTGTTAGTTTTCTTAATAAAGAAATGCACCGATGTAGGGCGCGATTGGTTCGGGTAAGGAAAGATAGATTCGTGATCTTTTGTATGTTAGGAAATTATTGGTTTGCAAGGAAAGAGTGGAGAGAAAAAGAACCAGTACGAGGGGGTGGTGGGAGGTGGGACGAATAAAAACTGGACGAAATTGGGAGGTGGGAGGGGGCGAGTAAAAACCGACAAAAAAAACCAACGAAATTGGAAGGTGGGAGAGAGGATGAAAAAAAACCAGGGGAGGTGGGAGGAGGACAAAAACAAACCGTACGAGGCTACCAACTGCTCTATTAGGAGTAGAGATTGTTTGTGAAAATAACATGCGACGACGACTTAGCGAGCGGATCCCCTTAAAAAAGACATAGCGAGCAGATTCCCTTAAAACTGGTAGAAATGGATACGATTGATGACATTGATAAATAGTGATGAATGTTGGCATAATTTACTATCATCATGCATGGAAACGAATCATCAAGAAAAAAAATACTTCCTATTACTACACTCATAGGAAGCTTCCTAATCTCTGCTACCAAACAGTTTCTGCCCAAACAAGGAAGGAAAGTTATGGACGTGATTCGAAAGGAAACAAATGTTATGAAGATTAATTAATTTAGATTTGATCTTTAGAGATTGATTGTGATTGATTCTTTTACATAAAGACATTACTAAATAATTTGCGTCAGTATGGAAAGTTCTGATCCGTTCAGTTTTTTTCTTTGTGTGAGAGGGTGAAGTGAAAATAAACCGATGAAGTGGGGGAGGCGACGAAAAAAATCTACGACAGTTAACCTACGAAAAAAACCCGGACGAAAGTGGTGGGACGAAAATTGACCGGCGAAGACTACCAACTGCTCCATTAGGAGTAGAGATTGGTTGGTTCGATTTTTTTGCGTGGAGGGAACTACCTGGGAGGTGGGAGGGAGTACGAAAATAAACCGTCTCGGCTGAGCGGGAGGTGGGGCAAGTACCAAAGAAGTACCAAAAAAGACCGGGTAAGGTGGGACGAAAATAAAACCCGGAACGCGACCTACCAACTGAGACATTAGGAGTAGAGATATTAACAAAAGTGCAGATCCCGTCCCACTCTTCACTTTTTGACAAAAAACTTCCGAATAGCAATCTTGGTGAGTGATCTCGACCGGGTTCGATCGGCATGGCGTGTCGTTCCTCCAGGAGTGGGTGCTGAAAGGAAGGATGGCAAACCTCCATTGTCAATCGACCGGAGCTGCATCGTCATTTGGATCAGAGCATGGACGAAATCGAGATGGTAGAGGTTGAGGAATTTGTAGGACGTGAGGGTTTAGGGTGGGCATCACAAGAACTCATCCATATCTTGGGAGACGGCAGACCCGAGGTGCAGTCGTGTTCGTGCTTCAGGGGCTGCCACGTGATGTCCTCGCCGCCATCGCCTGTCGATGCCACTTCAGCGCCACGAGCATGGGACTGAGGGACGAAGGGAAGAGAAGGGAAGGAAGCGAGCTAATGACGTACCTATGTTTGGTATGTAATACCCTCCATTAAGAGTAGATATTTTCTTAAAATCGGTTATTTTGTTACTAATTAATGTGATTGAGCAATTTAAGGTAAAGTTAATTAATTTAGATTTGATATTTAGAGATTGATCATGATTGATTCTTTCACATAAAGACATTACTAAAAATAACTTGCACCAACATGGAAAGTTATGATCCGTTAAGATTTTTTTCGTTGTGTGAGAGGGTGACGCGAAACTAAACCGGTGGGGTGGGGAGGGACGAAAAAAAACCAGCGAAATAAAACGGGTGGGAGGTGGGAGGAAGTACCAAAGAAGTACCAAAAAAGACCGGGTGAGGTGGGACGAAAATAAAACTCGGAACGCGACCTACCAACTGAGACATTAGGAGTAGAGATTTGATCTTTAGAGATTGATTGTGATTGATTCTTTTACATAAAGACATTACTAAATAATTTGCGTCGGTATGGAAAGTTCTGATCCGTTCAGTTTTTTCGTTGTGTGAGAGGGTGAAGTGAAAATAAACCGATGAAGTGGGGGAGGCGACGAAAAAAATCTACGACAATTAACCTACGAAAAAAACCCGGACGAAAGTGGTGGGACGAAAATTGACCGGCGAAGACTACCAACTGCTCCATTAGGAGTAGAGATTGGTTGGTTCGATTTTTTGCGTGGAGGGAACTACCTGGAAGGTGGGAGGGAGTACGAAAATAAACCGTCTCGGCTGAGCGGGAGGTGGGAGCAAGTACCAAAGAAGTACCAAAAAAGACCGGGTGAGGTGGGACGAAAATAAAATCCGAAACGCGACCTACCAACTGAGACATTAGGAGTAGAAATTTATGTACTTCATTCTGCATTGTACGCCCTATATAGCTAATCTGGAAGGTTCATACCATATTAACCATTTCAACATCCACATATGCTTTCAAAAGAAGAAGCTCTCCTGGTATTTGTTTTTTGCTCTTCATGGCATGTATTGCATAGAATTCCATGAGTATATCCCCTACACCATTTTATTTTTCTACTAAATCAAATATTAAAGATCTGGATATTAACTCACATGTTTATGCTGTGTGCAGCGTCATGTCGCGCCTTGCTAAGACACTATGTTAGAATCATGCGAATTCCTTGGCTAATTGGTTGGTTACTACTTGCTCATTTATTTCATTGCATTGTTGTGTATGTAAGATAATAAAAATTTCGAATGGGATACTTTGTATGAACATCAAGCTATTGTTCTTGTTGAATTTGTGGTTCCTAATTCCAATACCCTAATGGTCTATTTAGGCATTTGTTTTTGCTCTGGTATGTACTACTTTGTTAATAGTTGAGCATTCTAACTTGGACATTTTTCGCTTGCTGAACAGTGTGACTTGACCATTTAGTGCATTTTATCTTCTGCCTTGACCTCCATTGCACGGTGGCGAGGAGCCAGCTTGACGCTTGAGCGCGCAGACCTCGTCCGCGTCAAAGCAGGAGCGCAGAGATTGTGGCGGCGTCATAGAGATGCTTGCGCGTCCGTGCCCATCCTCCCCACCACTCACCACGCTGCAAGCCTGCAGCCCCGACACTTTCCGGTCGTGGCGACCAGGCTGGACGGCGCGGATCTCGATGGACACCAATTTCGACCGTTGGAGACGACAGATGGGAGGTGCGTGCCCGGGGCCACTCATGTTTGGCGCGCACGTTCTAGGACCTTCCTTGAACCGGTTTCTTCAATTTTGGTTTTTCTTTCTTTTTGTTTTTTTTGTTTTTTCTTCCTTTTTATCTGGTTATCCTTGTTCTTGTCTCTTTTCTTTCTTTTTCTTTTTTTGTCTATTTTCCTTGTTCCTATTTTTTTTGTTTTATTATTATTTTTCTTTTTTTAATTCGCGAACATCTTTCAAATTCGAGATTTTTTGTTTGAAATAGTGAACATTTTTCAAATACATAAACACTTTGTTGTATTGCGAACATTTTATAAATTTGTGAACTTTTTTACAAATTTACGAACATTTTTTTAACATTTGCGAACAACTATTTTGAACAGTGAACATTTTTCTGAAATTTGGGAACATTTTCTGAAATTCAGGAACTTTTTTTATGAACATTCTTTTAAGTTCATGAATACTTTTTTGAATCAAGGCACATTTTTGAATTTTGTGAACAGTTTCTAAAATTTGGGAACAATTTTCGAAATTTCCCCCAAAAAATTGAATATGGTGGCCATTTTATAGAAATTCATGAAAGTTTTTTAGGAATTCACGTACATTTTTTGAATATTTTTCAAAATAGACGAACATTTTTTAATCTGTGGGAATTATAATTTGTTTTGAACATACCAACGTTTTTCAAGATCAAGAACATTTTAGGATTCCCCTAACATTTTTCAAAATCATGAACAATTTTTTGAATTCACGAACATTTTATGATTTTCAAACCTTTTTCAAAATTCATAGTTTTTCCGAAATTTTAATTTTTTAAAATGCTAAATTGTTCTGGAAAATAATAACGCAAAAAAGAAATCAAAATGAAAAAAGGTGGGCATCCTGCCACTACATGGGCTGGCCCAAAAGGGCACAAGGGGAGCTCGGGTGCGCGCTCGCTGTCTTTAAAGCGCGTGTGCGCCAAATAGGAGGTCCCCATGCCCGGTTGGTTCACTGAAGTCGGAAGCATGATGTTGTACGTGGAGTGGGCCGCATTTTTGGTCCGTGACACCGAGGGAGCCTGCCGGGCTGGGATTAGTAAAATTCTAAACGCACCCTCACCGATGATGTCGAGTTTTGGATTTCGCCCAAACAATTAATTTCGGCCAAAATTCATCCATCTCGTTTGGGCCTGGTATTAGTACAAACCGGTCCAAGAATTTTGGCCATATTTGAATTTTCAGGTCGAGCCTTGGTCCAAAATAGCCCACACACATCGCAATGGTATATAAACTGCAACCAACCTTTTGTAACCCTAACTTTCATCCCTCCGCTCCCCCGCCCCCCGCCCCCAAATCTCCACCCCTAGTGCGGCGGCCTTGGCAACCCAAGCCCAGCAGAGGGAAGTAGCGCCGATCCGCCTCCGCCCACCCTCCTCCTCTAGTGCTCCAGGTGCGTCAACCCTCCTTTCCTCCGGTGCTCCACCTCCTCAAGTACTCCTCCCCATTCTGCTCTTTCCTGTGGAGGGCGAAGGTTGTGACCGTCACTGCTCCGTGTACGGGGCGACCCTGTTGGCAGCAACACCATGGAGCATGCCCACATGAGGCTAATAAATTTTTTGGGGCAAGGCTATCTCACGCCCACTTGCCCACGGTCGATTTCCGACAGGTGCATCTTTCCTTCTTTGGCATATGTTCTTTATTCCTTTTTTAATCTGCACAAAAATTCATATGTGGCTGGTTCACCTTTCCTTCGTAGCATCTGTCCCTGGCTTAACATAGATGGAATGTTTAGAGAAAGACAACGGGCCCCACGGTTGAATTTAGGAGAGAGGGATTTATCTATATCTATACTACTTATAAAAGAGCAAACATTATCTTCTTTAGGTGCACCCCACAAAACGTACACGAATACATTACCACCGCATGATTAATCCCACTAAACTCAATCTAACGGCTAGCCTTAACCTAATTTGTTCTCTGTGTGCACTTAACAATTTATATTGACTGACCGTACTCCACCGCGGAGGAAAATATGAAAGTCCATGTCCGGTCAATTAGGAAACTATAATCACGGACACTCCTATTAAGAAACTAATCACGGGCGCATCTAATTATTAGGAAACTAATCATAAACGCATCTTATTATTAGGAAACTAATCACGGAAGCATCCTATTATTAGGAAAATAATCACGCGCGCATCCTATTAGGAAATTAATCATGGACGCATCTAATTATTAGGAAACTAATCACGGACGCATCCTATTAGATAACTAATCATGAACACATCTAATTATTAGGAAACTAATCACGAGCGCATCCTATCGTCTCGGGAATCGCGATCGCGAGTCGCCTGTCGTCACCAGCCCACCACCCACGTGAGCCACAGTGGGAGACACGTGAGGAGGAGCTGCGGCTTCCTCCGAACACACACACACGTGTCGTCGCTGCTTTCGTCTTCTGCCTGGAGGCTAGGTCACTTTTCTACTGACTGCAACGACTTCGTTCACGTCCTGGCATGTTCTCCGAAAATCATCGGCATCCGCGTCGACTTCAGCTCCGACCACAATACCCACGCTAACAACCACCCACCGTCGACGCCCTTCAAGTGGGGGCAACGCTGAGTATCCTGGACCAGTATAAGTGGGCCAAAAAAATCGAGTGGGGGGCGCCCCGGTGCATGGAGGGCGTCGCCTCAAAGCTGGACGACTGATTCACCTGCGTCGACAACACCGCCCAGCTGGTGAGAGGACACGGTCGCCGCGGCCGCTCGCAGGCCTGAACGACGGAGACGCTCGCCTTCATGCAAACGCGCTGCACACACGCACTAATCAAATAAGCACCGAGTGTTGTTGTTTTTACTGTCATCGCTACCTCGCCAGTGGTGACACATCTAGAAGTACACGAACTAGAGATGAGGCAATGAGAAACAGAGGCACGCTGGAGCACACACAGTTGGGTGTCAGGCAACCAATGCCTTCTTTCTTTATTTATTTTTACACTGATTTTCGCGTACCTGCAACAGACATCCCTGTTTTTTCAAGTACTGATTACCGGTTATTAGATGGCCAACTCACGACTACATAGTGAACTCACAGACAAATTTGCTGAACCAAGACCTTACTTGCAGTCATGAAATTACGTGAAAAAAACCTAGAAGTTTACATAAGTTTTAGTGAAAAAAAATAAAGTTCGCATAAGTTTTACTAAAAAAACATGAAGTTTGCATAAGTATATTTGTTTGTCCAGCAGATACATGGCAATTGTAATTTTACATGAGCATTTTCATACTGTCCTTATCTACAGTTGAGTTAACATGTTTTCCTGATAGAAAACTTGGACCACATACAAGAGAAGCAAAAAATGCATGTTGATTATGATGATGACGAATGTAGGATATTTTGTGGTCATGGTAAATTCTCATATCATTTATTTTACTTTATTATTGCACTCTACATTACATACTACGCACGACCACTTTGGTAGAGGTGACGAGTTCGCATCATATAGAGAGACCAACCATGTTTCTCCGAATATCTTAAATCATGATCCTTATGACTTCATCTCTACTACTTATAAGAAGTACATTTTTTTCATTTGAGTATTTCCTGACTTGAGAGGTAAGGTATGTTTTATCCACTAGAGTTGCTAAAATTGGAAGCGTGTCTGTAGTTTTTTTCTTTCTAAACCGGCATTTGTTGGCCTTTTTTGCCACTGTTATTCTTACAAGTGGTAGCCTACGCATGTTGAAGACCATTTCCAAATTATTTATCTTCGTATCATTATTACTACAAACTGAGAGGATATTTGTTATACTGTCAAAATTTTAGATGTTGAGCCCTTAAAGAAATGTGTAGTACTCAAGTAACTGTTCCAAGTTGTCGTATTAATGCTTTTGTCTTGTAATAATAATTCTTGACTGGAGTTTGTTGGCACTGAAACGGTTCCTTAGCTTGTCCTAAGTGACATTTTCATGTGTATACTTGCATAAATGTGTGCATATGAAGAATCATGATAGATCTTCTAAATAATTTTGAGTTTTATACATTGGGAACACTGGATGGTCTTTTAATACAGGAGACATGTTGATTAAGGAGAAACGATATTTCAAATTGTTTGTACGAGTAGGGAATAAGAAATTGTGTATTTTATAGGAAAAATTCAAATTTATGAATAAATTGTCTTGTATTAAGTTTAGTATAGTGTGTTAATTCAAATAGACACGTGGTGCACGTGCACACTTATTAGTTTAAATAAACGTGCGTTGCACGTGCACACTTACTAGTCAGAGGAAAGGCACCGAGCCCCACAGTTGAATTCAACGTAGGGGGTACTTATTAGAAGAAAGGCACCGAGCATGCAACCATCCAACACTTTCCGCCTGGGCATCGAGTGCCGCAGCGCTCGCATGAAGGACTAAATCCGATTTTTTTATGCATGAATTGTATAAATTTTACACGTATATTTGCTAAAGATTCTACATACACTTTTGCTCTGGTTTATTTCAAAATTTTGGGAAATTTTGGGAAATTTTCATTCTTAGTTTGCCATTTTTGTATGAAATGTATTGAAAAAATAAATATTGCCCATTTCCCGTAGGCCCCCGATGGCACCGCCGCATGCTCCTGGAGGGGGCGATGACGTGACTGTGGCGCAGTGCCCAATCTGCATGGAGGAGCTGGTGCCCAACAGCAGCCGCGGATTCGTCACAAGATTGCCCGGCTGCCTGCACTCCTTCCACGAAAGCTGCATCGCACAATGGTTCTGCAGGGCGGCCACGTGTCCGTGCTGCCGGCGCGACATGGCAGCGTACAATAACCGCGCGTACCCGCTGAACATGACATCGCTCTACTCGGAGACGACCATGACGGTTGCGCTGCCCATTCCGCGCCGTCCTCAACAACGCCGTACGGCTCCCTTCACGTCCCAGGGGCCACTAAACTGACCGTTGTTCCGACGAGTGGCCGTGGAGAAGGATGATGTCAGGTTTCGACAACGTATTGTGGTGTAATTGAACATTGCTCAGAATCGAACTGAATTCTTGAAATGTAATATGTCTCTGTGCTTTTTTTAATTGAATTAAGACACACATTTGGTTGTTTAAACCGGACGACTGAATTCACAGATGGTGATGGTTGATATATTTTGATAGTTCCTTTGATACTGAATGTGGATTTGCGGTATTTTTCGTTAAATGCCATACTTGATAATTTTTAAGAGAGCCAGTTGAAAGACCACAAGCTGCATCATGAACGAAATTCGCCCATACACCTGAGGGCTACGAAAATAGAAACATTGATAAGGGAAGATGATCGTACCACTGAGAGTACAATACACCTATATGTGCTTGGGCGTCAATGAGCAGGTATTTGATCAGTTTAAGAAAGAATTGACAGAAGTACAATAGCTACCTGTGTGGTTTATATCTGGGTTTTCTGTGACCCGTGATGCCTTGATATACTAGTTTCCAAGAACCTTGCCCAGAATCATTTCTACAAAGTTCTTAATAGGTTGCCCGTCTGTACAAGGAAAACGCCATGTACAAGGCTAACCTCCCAAGAGGGTTAATCGATTCTGTCCAGGTGCTCTAGCTTGCCCGTCTATATTTTCTTATTCAGTCAATGCGGATGAGTAGAAACATGCTTGTTGCTGCACATTCAGACACTAGAAACGAGAGGAAGAATGGCGTGTAGCAAAAACCTGGCAATGATCTGTTCATAGGTTGCATCACATGCATACACTGAAAACAAGCCGGTTGCTCCAATAGGAAGGGAAGAGGGGGAAGGGGGGGATCCTATTCCCTCTTTCCTTTCCTCCTTCCCCTTTCCTTCTCCAATTTGGTCAGCCCATATGGCGGGGGGCCGCACCAGCCCCTTTGTGGCTGGTGTGTTTCCCTTCTTGGCCCATAAGGCCCATATCTTTTGCCTGGAACCCTTTTCGGTGTTCCGATAAGTACCCGGTGCTTCCTAAAACACTTCCGGTGTCCGAATACCATCGTCCTATATATCAATCTTTACATCTCGACCATTTCAAGACTCCTTGTCATGTCTGTGATCTCATCCGGGACTCCGAACAACATTCGGTCATCAAATCACATAACTAATATAATACTATCTCGTCAACGAACGTTAAGCGTGCGGATCCTACGGGTTCGAGAACTATGTAGACATGACCAAGTCACCTCTCCGGTCAATAACCAATAGCGGAACCTGGATGCTCATATTGGCTCCCACATATTCTACGAAAATCTTTACTGATCGAACCGTAATGACAACATACGTTATTCCCTTTGTCATCGGTATGTCACTTGCCCGAGTTTCGATCGCCGGTATCTTCATACCTGGTTCAATCTCGTTACCGGCAAGTCTCTTTACTCGTTCCGTAATACATCATCCTGCAACTAACTCATTAGTCACTTTGCTTGCAAGGCTTTTTATGATGTGTATTACCGAGAGGGCCCAGAGATACCTCTCCGATACTGACAAATCCTAATCTCGATCTATGCGAACCCAACAAACACCTTCAGAGATACCTGTAGAGCATCTTTATAATCACCCAGTTATGTTGTGACATTTGATAGCACACAAGGCATTCCTCCGGTATCCGGGAGTTGCATAATCTCATAATCGGAGGAATATGTATTTGACATGAAGAAAGCAATAGCAATAAAACTGAACGATCAATACGCTATGCTAACGGATGGGTCTTGTCCATCACATCATTCTCCTAATGATGTGACCCCATTCATTAAATGACAACACATGTCTACGGTGAGGGAAACTTAACCATCTTTGATTAATGAGTTAGTCTAGTAGAGGCTTACTAGGGACACGGTGTTTTGTCTATGTATCCACACATGTATCAAGTTTTCGGTTAATACAATTCTAGCATGAATATTAAATATTTATCATGAAATGAGGAAATATTAAATAACAGCTTTATTATTGCCTCTAGGGCATATTTCCTTCAACAAGATGCCATTGTCACTATGTTGTCGGTATTATCACATTATGTGTTACTCCCTCCGATAAAAAAGTGAATTTGAACTGAAGCTGTATACTAAAGCCACGGCACCATTTTTGGGTCACACGGAGTAACATTTACTTGCGTCTGTTGACCATGGGCATATGGTGGACCTTCATACCAGATGGTTACTTTGGGGTATCCAAACGTTACCCCCAACTGGGTGATCATAAAGGTACATTACGGGTAAACTGAAGAAGTATGTTAAGGTGATAGATAGTTCAACACTGTGATTTGCTCCTCTAAGGATGGAGAGGTACTCTCCAGACCCACTCAGTATTACGGTATCCATCATCGTCTGGCCAGACACAAGCATGATAGTGATCACGGGCATGCCGGAATACGGAAGCGAGAAAAGAGAACAAAACTGACAACGAGGATAATTGGGTATAGTGATCGAAGTGTTGTTTCACAAGGATACTGATAAAAGTCTAGTCTTGGGTTTTGTAATGTATCGCCAAGCAAAGGGAATTGTATGCGATAACATAAGGCTTGATCGATAAAGAACTTCGTTGATATGTGGGAATTATTATGAATGGACAGATCCCACTAATAATTATTGACCGGAAGGTGTTCCAAACATGTCCACATATTATCAATATTGTAGGGTCCTATGCTTAATGGCTAGCTGCCCTATGCGCCTCCTTTTCCCTCTAGTTCTCTCGATAGTTTTGTGCTGGCTCACAGAGTGTTGTCGTACCTCTAGTGAGATGTGTGGATACCTCGAAGGTACTGTCTACTTCAGTACTACTCGCCTTCCAACATATCAGGTGTATAGTTTTCCAGAAAGTCAAACGTTTCTATGTTTGACCAAGTTTATAGATAAATATATCACCATCTCCAAAATAAAATAACCCCTTGAGGATAGAACCAAATTTATCTATCACATACAAATCCATCTCATATATTCCATATTATGACTTTCTCAAAGTAAAAAAGTAAAAGTTTCTAGCCTCCATCAAGGGAAAACCTCTCATATCTGTGCACAAAAGGCTTCCGGTTATTTGATCAAGAGAGCAAGTCAAGCTGCCAAGTAACCAGTTCATCCCCTTATTCCCAAGTTCTTAGATTGTTATCCAACTTCAATTGAAGAAATAAATGTGAAAATGTATTTGCTGATGTATTTGATGATACTGATTTGGTATTGTCATTACTGAATTTTTTCTCTATGAACTTGGTCATACATAGAGAAGTTTGAATTTTCAAAAAATAATACACCTTATATTTGGGAACGGTGGGATTAGATCGGCGGATCATCTTGGAGAAATTCTCGCGGCTGGGAGGCATGGCCTAGCCGCGGGAATCATCGCGCTTCAACAATTTAGTTTATTTCTGTTGCGTTCTAGTTGGTGAGATTGATCGTTGCATGTCTTTTTCATAGTATTGCTCGGTGTGATCGTGCGCGGCAAAAATATTATTCATAGTATGTTCCCTAGTGATGTAGACATATTTCAGCATCAAAATGGGTAAGTTTGTATATACTAGCTTGATAAGTATCCATTAAAAAAATTAGTGGGGAAAGAGGTGAATGAAAAAGAAGATGCAATGCGTTTTGGACTATGGATACAATTCTGAGTGTTCGACAATCCATGACCGAATGAGGGAACTAGGGCTATATAGTCCCTGAGGGAGTCCTGGACTAGGGGGTGTCCGGATAGCCGAACTATCATCATCGGCCGGACTCCAAGACTATGAAGATACAAGATTGAAGACTTCGTCTCGTGTCCGGATGGGACTTTCCTTGGCGTGGAAGGCAAGCTTGGCAATACGGATATGTAGATTTCCTACCATTGTAACCGACTCTGTGTAACCCTAGCCCCCCTCCGGTGTCTATATAAACCGGAGGGTTTTAGTCCGTAGGACGAACAACAATCATACCATAGGCTAGCTTCTAGGGTTTAGCCTCCTTGATCTCGTGGTAGATCTACTCTTGTACTACCCATATCATCAATATTAATCAAGCAGGACGTAGGGTTTTACCTCCATCGAGAGGGCCCGAACCTGGGTAAAACATCATGTCCCTTGTCTCCTGTTACCATCCGCCTAGACGCACAGTTCGGGACCCCCTACCCGAGATCCGCCAGTTTTGACACCGACATTGGTGCTTTCATTGAGAGTTCCTTTGTGTCGTCGCTCATAGGCCCGATGGCTCCTTCGATCATCAAAAACAACGCGGTCCAGGGTGAGACTTTTCTCCCCGGACAGATCTTTGTATTCGGCGGCTTTGCACTGCGGGCCAATTCGCTCGGCCATCTGGAGCAGATCGAAAGCTACGCCCCTGGCCATCAGGCCAGATTTGGAAGTTTGAACTTCACAGCCGACATCCGCGGAGACTTGATATTCGACGGATTCGAGCCACAGCCGAGCGCGCCGCACTGTCACGATGGGCATGACCTAGCTCTGCCGCCGGACAGTGTCCTGGAGGCCGCACAAGAGTCCGCTCCGACCCTTAACTCGGAGCCGACTGCGCCGATCGAGGATGGGTGCTTAGACACCGCCTCGGGGGCTGCTACCTCTACGATGATGGAGCCGAATATCGACCTTGTCCCTTGTGAAGCTCGTGACTCCGAGGTGCCGGACTCCTCACCGGACTCCGAACCTCCTGCGCCTCTACCAATCGAATCCGATTGGGCGCCGATCATGGAGTTCACCGCTGCGGACATCTTTCAGCACTCGCCTTTCGGTGACATCCTGAATTCGCTAAAATGCCTCTCTTTATCAGGAGAGCCTTGGCCGGATTATGGCCAGGACGGTTGGGGTGCGGACGGCGAAGAAACTCAAAGCCCACCCACCACCCACTTCGTAGCCACTGTAGATGACTTAACCGACATGCTAGATTTCGACTACAAAGATATCGACGGTATGGACGACGATGCCAGAGACGACCAAGAACCAGTGCCCACAGGGCACGGGAAAGCCACCTCAACTCACGATATATATATGGTGGATACACCCAAAGGAAGCGATAACGAGAAACAACAGGACGCTGCGAAGGAAAATACCCCTGAAAAACAGCCGAAACGGCGACGCAAGCGCCGCCCAAAGTCCCGCCTCGACAGCAGCAGCACCCATGAAGACCCAGCCATAGAGCAGGGCGAACCAGTGGACGACAAACATGCCCCCAAGCAAACATCCGAACAGGATGAATTGGAGAGGCAACCCATCTCCGACGAAAATAATAGTCCGGATGATCTCACGCCGGAAGAACCTCCACAAAAGGCTCGTCGCCACTGCACGAAGCCTGAAGAAGCAGAAGCAGAAGCTCAAAACAGCGGAAGACGTACTCAGAATGATTTGGAGCAAAGTACTCAAGACCGCAGACAAATACGGCGATAGTCGCCAAGCAAAGAGCTACCCGAAGCGCAAACTGTTGCCCGAATTTGACGAGGAGGCCGTAGAGCCCCAAAAATCAAAAAACAAAGAGGCCGCCCGGTCGGATAAACGACCACATGACAAACAAAGAGCGGCAAGCGGCGCCGCACACAAATCGGCACACGATCCACATAAGGATCTTCACAAAAAGGATAGCCCGGTCAGGTCCATCTACGGGCCAAGAAGGAAGGCTCCTGGGAGCAACACAACACGTCGAGTATTTGAAAATCACGGCACACCCAAATACAAGGGCGCCGCACAACGCCTATGTTTCACCGATGAGGTGCTGGATCATGAATTTTCAACGGGATTCAAGCCCGTAAATATGGAGGCGTACGACGGAACAACAGACCCCGGAGTCTGGATTGAGGATTACATCCTGCACATACATATGGCTAGAGGATATGACCTCCACGCCATAAAATACTTACCCCTCAAACTCAAAGGGCCAGCCCGGCACTGGCTCAAAAGCCTCCCAGAAAATACCATTGGAAGTTGGGAAGAGCTCGAGGACGCATTTCAGGCAAATTTTCAGGGGACTTACGTCCGCCCTCCGGATGCAGACGATTTACGTCACATAACTCAACAGCTCGGAGAGTCAGCCCGCAAATTCTGGAACAGGTTCCTCACCAAAAAGAACCAGATAGTCGACTGTCCGGACGCCGAAGCCTTAGCAGCTTTCAAGCACAACGTCCGAGACGAATGGCTCGCCAGACACCTCGGCCAGGAAAAGCCAAGAACAATGGCCGCACTAACAAGCCTCATGACCCGCTTTTGCACGGGAGAGGATAGCTAGCTGGCAAGATGCAGCACCAGCGGCCCAAGTACATCCGAGGTCAGAGATAGAAATGGGAAACCACGACGCAACAAGGACCAGCACCGGATTAAACGAAATGGTCCAAAGAGCACGGCAGTCAACGCCGGATTCAAAAGCTCTTGGCAGAACAGCAAAAAACTGCCTCTCAAGGAGAACAGCGACGAGCTATCCAACCTAAACAAAATCTTGGACAAGATATGCCAAATCCACAGTACCCTCGGGAGGCCTGCAAACCATACCCACAGAGATTGTTGGGTCTTCAAGCAGTCCGGCCGACTTAACGCCGAACACAAGGGGCTCGACGCACCAAGTGAGGACGACGACGAACCCCACAAGCAGAGCGCCGGGAAACAAAAGACTTTCCCACAAGAAGTCAAAACAGTGAATTCACTTCAAGTGATAACAAGGGAAAACAGGGCGGCACCTACTAAAGTACGCGCCGCACGGTCCACCCCAGCGGAGTCCCGAAACTGGATGTCACAACCAATTACTTTCGACCATCAGGATTACTCCAGAGGTATTCGAAACGCAGGATGGACTGCTTTGATATTGGATCCTATAATCGACGGGCTACAGTTTACACAAGTCCTAATGGATGGTGGCAGCGATATAAACCTGCTATACCAGGACTCAATCCGCAGAATGGGGATAGACCCTACCAAAATTCGCCATAGCAACACTTCCTTTAAAGGAGTAACGCCAGGCCCTTATGCCAATTGTACGGGCTCCTTATTACTAGAAGTTGTGTTCGGTTCATCCGACAACTTCCGTCGCGAAAAGCTAATCTTCCATATTGCCCCATTTAAAAGTAGCCATCAAGCACTATTGGGACGCGAAGCTTTCGCCCGCTTTAACGCAATACCGCATTACGCGTCTCTTACACTCAAAATGCCCGGTCCACGCGGCATCATCTCATTAAAGGGTAACTTCGAGTGTTCCTGACTACGGAAGAACGTGAGACTGCCTTGACAGCCACACACTTATCCGGCTTTGCTGATCAAAGCCCCTAAACAGGTCATTCAAGACCCCGGACACGGTTAGGCGAGTCCGGTATAAATAAACAAGGGGCTTACTAGCCGCGTACCCCTTTACAAGGGGCTCCACGCATGCACAAAAAGAGACAATAAATCTCAATTTTATTCATTCTTTGAATCATACTCTGTTTAGTTCAAAATACATCTTTCGACGAACTCTTTTTCAAACTAAGTTCTCCTCTTTTACAAATGAACACCGTGCAACACCCGTCCAGGATACGGTACAACGGAGACACAGGCGCAGACGTGCAGTAGGGACCCGTTGCAAGGATTCTTTTCAGATTAAGACCCTGCGTAAACCTTTTTTACTATCTCTTGTTGATACACATCCCCCGGTTTTTTGCTATAACCGAGGAGGAATCTGGCGTTTTGGCATCGGCCGCGTCAGAAATTTTTGAGCGTACCTGGACACTAGGGGCTTAGGGCATTGTTCTGCCCGTTTTCATAAAGACCGAATACCTTAGGGAGTGTTCGGGTCTTGAGTTAGGCCTTATATGCATCAGCTCCGAATCATGTCTTTGGTCAAATGTTGGGTTTGCCCGACTCCTGTGTTTTGTTGCCTTACGTTCCGCTCTATCGGCTAACGCGGCACCAGGAGAACTACTGCGATTGTGCCCCGGTTCGTCTAGGTGAGCACCTCAGTAGAGAAAGCCGAAAACTGACTGTCATGATATAGCGAGAGACTGGTCAACCACTCGATCGACCACCGGAATGTTTAGAATTCCTTCGCTTTAACGAAGGACCGTTTCCCGGTCAGGCACATACGCGCCCCAAAATTCGGAGAGCGCAGTGCACCTAGGGGCTATATAGTAGCCCCACCATCGAACTGCTATGGCTAAGTGAAAGTGATAAAGCATTATAGTACGGTTGCCTAGTTTGCTACGCTATAACCTCCTTCACAGGACCAAGACGTTGGATTAAGTGTGAAAATGTGCTTTTTTTGCAAACACCCCCGCACTATGTGCGTGGGGGCTGAAGCCGAAGACTGCCATCTTTCAGGTTACATACACATATACGTTAACGGCCGCACAGGAGGTATTTCAACACTTGAACGCCCAAGTATAAAAGGCCTTATATTATATTTGAAACATGGTTTCACAAATCATATAGGTCATTTGAACATAACGTTTTTCGAGCACTGCGACTCTATTAAACGAGCGCCCTGCAGGACTTCCTCAAAATAGTGCTCGGCTGGTAATCGGCTTTTGTTCGAGTCGTAGGATGCAACGTCGGTGGCCTCCATCTCCGCCCAGTATGTTTTGACACGGGCAAGAGCCATCCGTGCACCCTTTATGCATGCCGGCCGCTTCATCGCCTTGATATGCGGCACCGCATCAAGGAACTGCTGCACCAAGCCAAAATAACTCTTCGGCTCGGGCCTTTCCGGCCACAAATGAGCCACGACATCCTTCATGGCAAGTCCGGACAACCTAGTCAGCTCAGCCCACTCGGCTAACCGATCGGTTAAGGAAGTGGACGCTCCGGACTATGGAATTGCGACCAAAAAAGCTCTTCCATTCCGTGATCCTTTTGGCCCCGGAAGTGTGCGACCGCATCTGTGGCACTCGCTGCCAAATTCAGATAAGCATCCTCCGCACCCCACAACTGGCCCAACTGAGCATACTGTGGATCCGTGAATTTCCTACGCAGCAGAAAAGGCTTTCCAGCCGCACTGTCCCCGGCCTGACATAGCTCCTCCTTTATAGCCCTCATTGCGGAGCGGACATCCTTGGCTTCGGCGGTGGCCTTCTTCAGGTCCTCTTGCTCCGCTCGGCGCTCTCTTTCAAGAAACTCATAGCGGTCGGTCGCATCCTTCAGCTTCACGGCCATTTCGGCCATTTCCTCCCTGCTTCGGCAGTGAGCAGCCTGTTCGGCTTTTAGCTCTTCGGCCGCCTTCAAGGCAGCCACATTACTTTTTCTGGCTTGCTCCTTGGCTCGGGCAAGCTCCGCCCGAAGGTCCTCCATAGCAGCGGCGCCATATGCATTAAGCATACATGTTGTAAGGCACGAGCGTCAAGCTCCCTTACAAGGCGTCCGCGGAGAAGTCACATACCTTGTGACTCGTCAAGTCGCTTATTGACCAGCGCCGATGTCCGCATCCGCAACTTCAAGTTGTCGCTTCAGTTCGGCAAATCCATCAGTCCGGCTGGCCACTGAACGCTTCGCCACCTATATAGGAAAGGCGACATCTTACAACTGAGATTATGATCCTCGGCACGCTGTCACCTTTGACAACGTACCGAGTCTCAGGGGCTACTATCTATACAGGGCGCATTCTATGCGCAAAACTGTCAAAAGGTATATCATTTTTCGCGTACCTCAAACCCCGTCAGTAAACTTCTGACGGGCTCATGCAACCCGCTCTCAGCGGATGAAATCCTTTCAATCACCGTACTCATCAACGTACAGTGATCTTCTGAGATGGACGCCCGCCCGAGCAGATCCTTCAGCTCCTCCGACCGTACACCAGTTGGTGCCGAACTCTCCGGCCCCGCCGGACTCAGGGAGACCCTCCGCGACGATACCGTCTGCCCCGCCTGACGGTGCGGCAGATGGAGGCATTTCGCTCTCCATCATCTCCGGACGAAGATCCCCTGAAGATGAGCTCTGCTGAGAAGGGCTGAGGTCCGAACTACAAGGTAATCCTTCGGCTATCTTCAGAAATGAAAACATGGATGTCCCTTATTACAAAACTCCCCTTTCTACTTACGGCTCGCTGGAGGGCTGATTCCCTTGGGGAAACAATGCGGCCGGGGCTTCTCCTGGCGCAGGGCCCTCTGCTGAAGATTTCTCCCCCCGCTTTGAGGCCTTGGCCTCCGGATCTTCAGAAGCGGTCCTCTTCTCTCCCTAGAAGGAGGGATACTCGGTCCCCCCTTTCTTAAGAGCCTCCCTAGCGGAGGCGGTAGTTTTCCTATTTTCCCCCTCGCCCTCTTCCGAAGGCGCAACCTCCAGCATCTTGATTAACACCGGATCCGGCGTGATCTCAGGGAGGGGGGCCGGACACTGTATCAGTTTTGCTTTTGCTATCCACTCCTGTTCAAGGGATAGCTGGTTAAGGGGCAAGTTTATGATAAATGTATGGACAGCATGTCCGGGCACATGACTACTTACTTGAGTATCCGGGCGATTGCAGCTCAGGCCTGCGTCCTTGGTTAGGTCCGGACACATCTCTTGTGATCCGAAGAACAGTTTATACATCTCCACGGGCGTCGCACCCATGAAGTGTTGGAGAGCTCGCGGTCCCTCCAGGTTGAATTCCCACAGGCGGAGGGGCGGTGTTTGCAGGGCAGAAGGCGCCGAATCAGCATGACCTGCGCCACCACAACCAGATTGATCTTCCTCTCTTGGAGGTCTCGAATACGGCCCTGCAATAATGGCACGTCCTTGGATGACCCCCAGTCAAGCCCTTTGTTGATCCATGACGCCAGCCGTTGTGGAGGGCCCGAGCGAAAGGCAGGCGGCGCCACCCATCTGGTGCCCCTGGGAGCGGTGATGTAGAACCACTCCTGTTGCCACAAACCGAGCTCCTTTTGAAAAAAGCCCTCGAGCCATGGAGCGTCAGCTCTCTTGCTTATAACTGCCCCTCCGCACTCTGCCTGCCGCTCGTCGATCATCTTCGGCTCCACTTCGAAGGTCTTGAGCCACAATCCGAAGTGAGGAGTGATGTGGAGGAAGGCTTCGCATACGACAATGAACGATGAGATGTGGAGGATGGACTCCGGATCCAAGTCATGGAATTCCAGCCCATAATAAAACATGAGCCCCCTCATGAAGGGATCCATCGGGAAGCCTAAACCCCGACGGAAGTGAGACACGAACACCACGCTCTCACCAGGCTCAGGAGTGGGAATAACTTGCCCTTGTATGGGCAGCCTATGTGAAATTTCCCAGTTAGGTACCTGGCGTCTCTTAGATTTAGCACATCTTCTTCCGTGACGGAAGAGGACATCCACCGGCCCTGTAGGTCGGAGCCGGACATTGTCGAAGGTCCGAAGTGCCTGAATCTGGAACCTTGGGTGTTGGAACTCGGGGCGAGGGGCGGATTCGATTGAAGATTGAAGAAAAGGAACAAGCCTTGGTCTCATTATAAAGAGGTTGAATACCAAGAGTCGTCCCCGTAACCGTTTGGGACTCGCCTTCGATGGAGGGGGTGAGCCAGCATGCGCGGTTGGGTTACCCACGCCCGTATTGATGAGAATCCCGGAATAAGGGGACACAATCTCTGCTTTGACAAGACATGCCAAGGAAACCGCTTCGCTAAACGCGCTGAGGTGGAATAATAAAAACGATTCGAGTAAAGGCTTGGCCGTGGTGTGACGTCATGCCATGAAATACGTCAGCAGATTGAACTTGGGTGAATATCATTCTCTCTACGGTGGAATGTGGAATTTATTTTGCAGAGCCGGACACTATCCTGGTGTTCAAAATCTTCTATGGATTATTCGGAGAAGGAACCCGCCTTGCAATGCCGAAGACAATATGCGTGCCGGACTCGTCGTCATTGAAGCCTGGTTCAGGGGCTACCAAGGGAGTCCTGGACTAGGGGGTGTCCGGATAGCCAAACTATCATCATCGGCCGGACTCCAAGACTATGAAGATACAAGATTGAAGACTTCGTCCCGTGTCCGGATGGGACTTTCCTTGGCGTGGAAGGCAAGCTTGGCAATACGGATATGTAGATCTCCTACCATTGTAACCGACTCTGTGTAACCCTAGCCCCCCTTCGGTGTCTATATAAACCGGAGGGTTTTAGTCCGTAGGACGAACAACAATCATACCATAGGCTAGCTTCTAGGGTTTAGCCTCCTTGATCTCGTGGTAGGTCTACTCTTGTACTACCCATATCATCAATATTAATCAAGCAGGACGTAGGGTTTTACCTCCATCGAGAGGGCCCGAACCTGGGTAAAACATCGTGTCCCTTGTCTCCTGTTACCATCCGCCTAGACGCACAGTTTGGGACCCCCTACCCGAGATCCGCCGGTTTTGACACCGACAGTCCCCCTCCCCCTATATGACACATTTTATAGGGAGCTCCTAATTGGCGCTTTAAGGGTTGTCGAGCGAAACTAGCGCTCGCACGCGGTGCACTAGCAGGTCGGCCCATCGACACGCAGGAAAAGGAACATGAAGGGAAAATTCTGTTATGAGGAGGATTTGAACTCCTGTGACACCCGGATAATTAAGCTACAGTAAACCTCTGTTAATGAGGCCACGTCACCACGGTCACTGTTGTTAACCTCACGATGATTCGAAACCGTTTCAAAATTCAAATTCAAATTAATGTCAACAATAAAAGTTTTCGAAAGTTAAAACAAAAATGTTCGGGAGGTGCCATAATTTGCATATGTAAATATGGTGCAATAAACACATTTTTATAAAATGCCTAGATATTTTATAGAGGATGGAAACAACAAAACAATTAAATAAAAAGAAAAGCAGAACCTAACTAAACAAAAAAAACAAAAGCCTGCCCCCTCCCCTCCCCCACTAGGCCTCGGCCCAGCTGGCCAACGGGCCAACCAGGCTGGCCCACCCGCGCCTACTAACCCCCACCCGGTCAAACCGTATCCCACCGACACCCCCACTCCCCCACTCGCTCGCCTCTCCCTCTCCTCCCCCCTCCCCTCTCGATCCCATCTGGATCGGGGAGGGGCCCGACCCTGTCAACCGTCGTCGCCCCGCTTTTACCTCGCTGGCGCGCCCACGCCCGAGGAACCGCCGCCTCCCAGCCGGACAGGCCGTCCTCGACCTCCTCCTCGCCGACCCCCCTCTCCCTCGGGCCCCTCTGCCCGATCTGGATCGGGAAGGGGCCGCCCCGACATCGCCGGCGCCCTCGACAACGCCGCCGCTCGCCGTCCCTGGAACCACCTCGACGCCGCGCCTCGTCGCCCGATGCCGTCCGAAGCTACTCCACCTCGCCAACATCGTCGGACCACCGTCGTCCCCGTCCTCCTCCTCGAGCTCACTGCCACTCCCCCACACCGTCCGTGAGCACTTCCCTCTTTTCCCGTCCCCGTCGCTCGTTCCGGCCGCCGACGTTGCCGCACATGCGCTGACCGGCCCCTACCCGTTGCCCGCTTCCAGCCGCTATCGCCCACGGCGCCCCGTGCGCGCCCTCCCGACGCCTCGACCTCCTGCCGCTGGCCATCCCGCAGCCACCATGGGCGCGCCTCCTCAGGACGCACCTATAGCTCCAGTCGCATCGCAAACCGTCGGCAGAACCAAGTGCGCGGACGTCGCCAGCAAGCTCGGCCTCACCGCCATTAACGAGCTAACATGGTGCGTGACTAACCCCTATTTCAGCACTAACCCGAACACCTAGACAGGCACTGAAATGTGAACCCTCCCTAATTAACCTAAACGTAAATAATCTATCTAACTAATCTAACAACCTAGTGTCAATGACACGCGGGCCCCCACCACTAAATAAAATGGCTAGGTTAAATTGTTAAGTTAATAGCCACTTACACGTCAGGCCCACTAGCTAAAGATTAAAGAAAACCTGTTCTTAAACTCTCTCACTGACCAGTGGGGCCGCTGTTCTACTGACTCAACCCCGGCCCACCAGTCAGCCTCTGCTGATTGGGCAGTTGACAAAGTCAACTGGGCCCCATGCCAGCCTCTGTTGCATATGGCTGGGCACACTTCCTATGTACCCATAGCATTTAAATATTATTTTTAATTTCGAATTAAATTAAATCCAGAAATTAGAAAATCATTTAAAAACTTTGAAAATTAATATTAAATAATTCGTAACTCAGATGAAAATACTTTGTACATGAAAGTTGCTCAGAACGACGAGATGAATCCGAATATGCAGTCCGTTCGTCCTCCATGTGTCCCTAGCATAGTGAAACCGCAACTTTCCCCCTCCGGTTCATCTGTCCGAAAACGTGAAACACCGGGGATTCTTTCCCGGATGTTTCCCCCTTTCGCCGGTATCACCTACTACCGCGTTGGGGCACACCTAGCACCACGTATTGCCATGTTACGCTTTGTGATGCTTTGATTGCTTTGTTATTTATTGTGTTCCCCCTCCGTTACTTCTTTCCGGTAGTCCCCGAGACTGCCGGCGACCCCAGTTTGACTACGGAGTTGACGACCCCTCCTTGCCAGAGCAACCAGGCAAGCCCCCCCCTTTGATTACCAGATATCGCCTATTCTTCTCTCTACTGCTTGCATTAGAGTAGTGTAGCATGTTACTGTTCGGTTACTCCTATTCTGTTGCATAGCCTGTCATTGTTGCTACAGTCATTGATACCTTACCTGCAATCCTAATACTTCGTATATGATGCTAGTTTATCATCTGTGGCCCTACATTCTTGTCGGTTTGCCTTGCTATACTATCGGGCCGTGATCACTTGGGAGGTGATCACGAGTATATACTATACATATATACATACTATACAGATGGTGACTAAAGTCGGGTTGGCTCGTTGAGGTCCCGCGAGTGATTCATGGATTGGGGGCTGAAAGGACCTTTGTCCCGACGGCCCTCTGTGTGGATCTTTGTGGCGGAGCGACAGGGCAGTTTGAGACCACCTAGGCGGGAGTTGGGCCTGGCCCTGGGTGGCGTTCGCGGTTGCTTCATAATAACACAATTAACGAGATCTTGGTATTTGATCTGAGTCTGGCCACTGGCCTATACGCACTAACCAACTACGCGGGAAAGATATGGGCACTCGACGTCGTGGTATCAGCCGAAGCCTTCGTGACGTCAGCGACTGAGCGACACGTGCTTGATTGGAACGTAAGCCTGCTCTTGTATTAAGGGGGCTAGTTCTGCTTCCGGCCGCGTTCGCAATGTGCAGGTGTGCAAAGGGCGATGGGCCTAGACCCCTGCGCCATAGGAGTTAGACCGACGTGCTGACCTCTCTGTTGTGCCTAGGTGGGGCTGCGACGTGTTGATCTTCCGAGGCCGGGCATGACCCAGGAAAGTGTGTCCGGCCAAATGGGATCGAGCGTGTTGGGTTATGTGGTGCACCCATGCAGGGAAGTTGATCTATTCGAATAGCCATGTACCTCGGTAAAAGGACGACCCGGAGTTGTACCTTGACCTTATGATAACTAGAACCGGATACTTAATAAAACACACCCTTCCAAGTGCCAGATACAACCCGGTGATCACTCTCTAACAGGGCGACAAGGAGAGGATTGCCGGGTAGGATTATGCTATGCATTGCTACTTGGAGGACTTCAATCTACTCTCTTCTACATGCTGCAAGACGGAGGCTGCCAGAAGCGTAGTCTTCGATAGGACTAGCTATCCCCCTCTTATTCTGGCATTCTGCAGTTCAGTCCACCGATATTGCCTTTTTACACATAATATACCCATGCATATGTAGTGTAGCTCCTTGCTTGCGAGTACTTTGGATGAGTACTCACGGTTGCTTTTCTCCCTCTTTTCCCCCTTTCCCTTCTACCTGGTTGTCGCAACCAGATGCCGGAGCCCAGGAGCCAGACGCCACCATCGACGACCACTCTTACTACACTGGAGGTGCCTACTACTACGTGCAGGCTGCTGACGACGACCAGGAGTAGTTTAGGAGGATCCCAGGCAGGAGGCCTGCGCCTCTTTCGATCTGTATCCCAGTTTGTGCTAGCCTTCTTAAGACAAACTTGCTTAACTTATGTTTGTACTCAGATATTGTTGCTTCCGCTGATTCGTTTATGTTCGAGCACTTGTATTCGAGCCCTCGAGGCCCCTGGCTTATAATATGATGCTTGTATGACTTATTTTACTTTTAGAGTTGTGTTGTGATATCTTCCCGTGAGTCCCTGATCTTGATCGTACACATTTGCATGCATTATTAGTGTACGACTGAATTGGGGGCGTCACAAGTTGGTATCAGAGTCGACTGCCTGTAGGAATCCCCCTTCCACACTCCTTGGCTGAAGTCAAGTCTAGACATTGCAAAAACTTTTACTAACATGGTTGTGTGTCTTACGGGCCCACGTCGCCATTGGGTGGTAGTAGGATCTTTTATTCCTCGACCTATATTCTGGGACTCTGACATCTCTTCTATCTAGGTTAAATGATTTTACTAACTCTAACTCTAGGTTCTCGATAATACTTTCTCCCGGAGAGCCCCTTATTACAGATGATCATCTGCTACACCAGAAGAATCCAAATATACTCTCCAATGTTCTCTTGAGACTTTGTAGCATCGCTTTTGCAAGTCCCTTCCATCAATAAACCCCTATGGATAACCACGTATACTTGCCATTCATACAATGCTTCCCAGTTGATCTTGTTATTACAAGATACCCCGAAATTCTCTCTGTTGTTCTGAGAATCCTTTGAGCTTACTGCCTTGCTATTCTTTGCCACCTGAATGCCCCTACGGATAACTTGTCACACTTATCGAGTATCCACTCATTCCCAGTTGATTCATGTATTCCACAACAGTCTTTGAAACATCATTCGATCTTCCGAAAATCCTGAGCAATCTGTTGCTCTTGAAATTCTTGCTCGCTTGCATTATGGTTAATCCCATAAGTCTCGTAATCTTATTGGCATCCCTTGTCATTATCATTTTGAGTCTATTGATTCAATATGTTGAGAATGCTCGCAATCCTCAATCAGATCCTAGAATTCACCCTTCTAGCTCAGAAGTCATTTGGATATGAGCTGGTTCTTGACCAATCAATGCCTTGATCGATTGTCCTTCTAAGTCTATTGAACTTTATTCGTTTTAGATCAGAATGATTGCTTCTGATCCCTTGATTTGGGAATCATAAAATTTCATAAAATTTCAATGCATTAAGCTTTGAATTACTCAGTTGTTTCTGTAATCCGATGCCTTGGCATTCCATTTTCCTTCTGATTGAGTAACTCACCTCAGATTCCTGGTGGTCCGCGAGACCAGTTGCTTGGTTATTATCCGACAGTGTCCTTCATATTCAATAATCTTCTGTGCCGTCCTCAGACACAAAATGTGTCATGGAATTATCACGTCAGATGTCCTCATGAAAGGACTTAGTCGTGGAGCCATCGCAACGGGTTAGCTTGGAGGGGTTAAACCGGACAAGGGATACAAGAGTTTATACTAGTTCAGACCCTTCGATGAAGGTAAAAGCCTACGTCTAGTTGTGATGGGATTGATTGGGTTTCGATGATCAGGGAGCAAAACACGCTTGCCTGAGTCTCGAGTTGTTGTCTATTGTCCCTGAACCGCCGCCGGGCCGCCCCTTTATATACACAGGTTGACGCCCGGCCGGTTTACAGAGCCCCGAGGCCGAGTCATACAAAGTGTCCAGCTCGGTCTCTTTTCCTAACTTATATTACAAGTTTACGTAGCTATGGCGGTTTTACCGCTATGGGCCCTAATCCGCCTTTGGGCTTCGGGCTTCTATGCTTCCTTTAGTAAAGCGCCATCTTCTAGATCTTCATGGGCTTCAACATAGTCGAGGGTGAACCGGGCCCTCCTGGCCGGTTTATACTCAGTAGCTATATCCTCAACATTAGGCCCCAGATTGATTTGGATTTATTCATGTCAATCTTCAATACTTCAAATATCTCTTGCAGGCATCTTCTTGTATTTTCGTAAACCACCATTTTGTCTTTTCCTGTAACTTTGTAAACCGTCGTGACGTCATCTTCTGAACACAGCAATGGTCCATCATGACATCATCTCTGTAAACAAAAATTAAAAGATTCCTTTCACTTAATGGTTATCCCGAAAATCGAGGCGACAGGCGCACTCATTCTGCCGTTTCAGGCTCCTTGATTCCCGCACCTGCCGTTTTACAATCTCCTCTATAAATAAGGCCCGAGGGCCCTTTTCTCTTTTCCCCTTCTATGCCTTCTTCTTCCTCGCGTCGCCCAAGCTCTGGAGCTCTGCCGCCGTCCGCGACCTTCGAGATCTGCACCGACAAAGGCCGCTGCATCAACCTGAAACGGACCAGACTTTCGTTGCCCTTCTTCCGCAACAGATCTGCAGTGGTAAACTTTCCCTTTCTCCTCCGTTTTTAGATCTATTTCTAGGGTTTCTAAGCTCTTCTGCACTGTTCTTCATCCTTCTTTGTTCTTCCACCTGCCGTGATAGTTTTGATCCAATAATAGTGTAGATCTCATGCGGTAGGTACTCTGCCTCCATTTTTAACGCTAGCAAATCATTGTTTTACCTTTGCAGAGTACATGGCCTTTCCTGTTATACTTAGCATCGTTAAAGCTTCACATAGAAAATTGCTTTACAGATGTGTGGTAGATCCAAAATAAATTTGACCATTGTGTGAAACCTGTTTCTGTCAATACTTAGCAGAATTTCGAATTCTGACCCTTCTGCCTACAGGCGGTTTAACCCTTTGATAGTCAATCCGCCATATATCATTAGCCCTCTCTTAAACCGCCAACTGAACCTTGCATAGTATTCTTCTCTGGTTTAACACTGAATTAGACACCTTAAACCGGCACTTTTTCTTTTAGTTCCTTTTTCCGGAATATCGAAACAATTTGCTGCTTGCAATTGGGTTCCGTTCCGGATCACGGAGATATAGATCAATGGTTATGTCACCACTGGTGCCTTAGCTTCGAAAAGGGTTCTCCACTGGTGAGTTCCGGAATCGGAATGTCCACCTGAACCTCAAGAAGGGGAGGTAATTGTTTTTATGCAACACTTAGACCGGGGATTCAGTCCGCCCAGATCAAAAAAATTCTGGGATGTCCTTGCAAGCTTCCAACTCCATCCGCAAGATATTGGTCCGAACTCCGTGTCAAACATATGCAACTTTCAAGTATTCTGCGAAGTTTATATTCAAGAAGAGCCAACCGTGGAGTTGTTCCGGGATTTCTTTCATCTGAACCGCCGCACAGAATTCTCAGATGGTCCCAACACAGAACTTGGTGGCGTGTCAATTCAAAAAAGGAAAGAAGTTGATTTCCCTCATGCCAAACATCATAGCCATCCGAAAGATTGGAATCAGACCTGGTTTTACTGCCGGAACACTGCTCCTGACGGAGAAAATCCCTTGCCGGGTTACCGCCCTCATCGGCTTAGCAATGGCCACCCATTGCCTCCACATTTAACCGCCGTAGAACGGAAGAATTTTGCTCCTCAACTTGCCAAACTCCAGGCTCTGATGGCCAACGGTTTGACTGTCATTGATCTTGTCCGCTGCTGGGTTTCTTGGGGCATTTTGCCTTTGAGCCGCCGCCCCGGATTGATGCATGAGTATACCGGCCATGTAAAAGACCCTCAACGATATCATGAAGTGGTAATGACCGACCTGGAAATCGCCGAATGTGTGAAGAGGATGCTTGATGAACCGATCTCTGCATGCAGCCAAACCGGTTTGGCTCCATTTTGCGTCTCCAATAAACCGCCAGCGGTAAAGTTCATGTACATACTTTACCGATTTGCTTTCGTATTGACTGTGTACTAACCTTTCCTTGTTTTAATTTCAGGCTAACAGCTCCTTTTGGAAACGGACTAAACCGGCCCAGGCTCCTCGTGTAAAAACCAAGGCCACCAAGAAACCTGGAAAGAAGAAAATCGTCGAGTCTTCTGATCCGCCGGAGGAGGAGGAATCAGATGCTGAGGTAGAACTTGACTCCCTTGGTTCCTTTTTCGTACGTCTTATTGACAATGACTATCTTCAGAATGACGCTGAGGCCAGCCATGCAGAACATGTTGAGGTAATTCTTCTTTCTTCTGACTCAGATCCTGTACCGGTTCAAAGAATTCGCCGTATAGTCCGGAAAGTAAAACAATCTCACCCCCTTGCTCATTTGGATCCAAAATTTCTTTGAAGACACGGCAAGTCGAAGAACGTCACACCACCCGGCATAGTGGTCAACAAATCACTTCGTCCGGTTTAGCTGATACGCCCACCCGGAAACGCCGTCCAGAGGTGACTTGTTCTCCTGAAAAACATTATCCTTTGAAAGGTTTCTTCTGATGCCCTCTCAATTCGTCTGATCCGAATTACCAGGCTTCTTCCAACTCGTCTGGCGGTTCGTCAACCACTCAATTGCCTCCTCTCAAAGTTGTCGCTGGTGAGTATTACTCAGTTTATCACTTTATTTGTCGGTTTACCATATTCTAACCTTTGATGTTGTAGCGCCAAGGCTCGATTAAGTAAGAAGGCCAAGACCAGCGACCCTACTGTTAAGTTGATCCGGAGAAGACGCCAGAACCTCATGGCGAAAACCCTGAAGTTGTCGTGGACAGCTCTGCTAGGCAGAACCAAGATGGTGATGCTAAGCCGCCAGAAGTTGAACCGAATGTAGAAGTTGAAATTTTACATCCTCATGCCCCTCCAAGTCCAGCAGTGGAACAACGGGGCTCAACTGCTGATCCGCCAAGTCCAACTAACAAACCGCCAAGCCTTGCCATGAAAGCACAAAGTCCTATTCAGAATATTGATTCTTCCAGCCCGGCCAAGGATGATGACGTTGTTGTCACGGGCACTGCATACAACGCCCCTGGTAATCCGGTTGCTCTATCCAAGCACACTGCCAAGGATGAATTTGCTGCCATGAACAAGGGGAAGGGGAAGACTGATTTGTCTGCTTATACTGATCTCCCTGCTCAAGACCTTCACTCCGGCTTCCTGAACCGGCTGTACACAAGCCGTGATTATGAAGACGGTTTAGTAAATCTGATGAAGGAGCGCTATGAGGTAAAAATTATTGCTCCTTGATCTGTACCTTTATTGCATTGTAGCCCCAAGGGCCGGTTTGTCTTGAGAAAGCCAAACCGGGACTTTGTATACTCCATACTGTACCTTGTGAAATTTCCTTTATGTCCGATCAAACACACATTAGCCCCCATGTGCCATGATTAAAACTTGTATTAATCTTTGGGACTTCAAGTATCCGCATAAAAATGATCCGCATTAGCCCCCAAGTGCCAAGTGTATAACTGGTTATATGCTTGGGACTTTACCAAAGATATTGACATGCTCATTTACTGTTGCAGAGTGAAATACAACAACAAATCTCGCAAATTGCTGACCTTCGAGCAAATCTGAAAACCCAACAAGCAGAAACCACCAAGGCCAAGGATGAGCTGACAACCGCCTTGACCACCATGGAGCAGCTTAAAGAATGGTTTAAGTCTGAACAGGCCAGCTGGGACACCGAAAAGGCTGGACTGCTGAAGCGGGCGGAAACTGCTTAAGCAGCTCTTGAACCGGTGACGGAAGAACTGTCTGGATTAAAGCGCCAAATCAATGCCATGACCGCTGCAATATTTGGTAAGCAGTGGTTGCCAAGGTTTTATGACTCTATTTGAAATTTCATCGCTTTAACATGAATTTCCTGAACCGGTATAGGTAGTCGCATTGGTCATCTAGGTTCTGACATGCGGAAGAAGCTCAAAGCTGCATATACACTGATTGAACAACTGTATACCGGCGCTCAACGTGTTATATGCGCAACTTCTTACGACAATGCGGCGCCAACACTTATCAAGGACACATTGGATCACCTCTCAATGACGCCAGCGCAAATAGAAGAGCTGAAGCGATCCGCTGCTCGGGCAGGCGCTTTACTAGCGCTGACTCGAGCCAAGGCATGGATAGCTGATCTTGATCCGGCTGATATAGCCAAAGGCTTCCCCAGTGCGCAAGAAAACGGCAAAGAATTTGACAATGACGCCCTTAAACGGGTAACAAGGGAGATGCGTCCTTTGGCGAGTCAACTAGCAGAAGAGGCGAACCTGATGGTTCACCGATCTTTCTATGATGCAAACAACAGACGGGTTGACGCTGTGATTCCTAAAGTGCAGAACCTTATTCCACCAATCCGTAAGCACACTTACGCTCCTGACGTTGATCCGGCTGAGCTTATAAGTGAAGAGGTTGTCTTTCAGGCCTTGACCCGGATTGATTGGACCACCAATGACTTCCAGCCATTGGAAGAGGAGGAAGCGGAACTGACGCCAGATGACCCATCTTCCTCACATCAACCTGGTGATGAAGCTTAATCCGTCAGGGCGGTTTGATATGTCAGAAATTGTCCGTGTGAGAACAATTCCATATTTTGGGCCGCTAAGTGCCTTGTACTAGGGTAGCAAAAACTTATTATGATCTGCTACCATCGTGCAGGAGATGCTTTGTGTTGCTCCGCCATATCAATGTCAATTTTGTTCCAAGTATCAGAATATGCAACTCCTGTGTGTGCATAAAAAGACATGGGTTCGGGCGGTTTACCGCCGGACGGGTCATAATGCCCAAAACAGGCCGGATTAATAATCAAATCATAAAGATATGAAATTAAGCATACCTGTGATATAATATCCCTGTTTAGTTGGCTGGCCAACTTTTATTGTAATAAGGGTAAAAAGCCCAAATCCGGATTTCTTGTATAACTCCATTAGTTTCTGATGTCGTACAGTAAGTCATACCGGGTGATGATTCATGCCAGATGATCCACGCCGGGTTAAGAAACTCTGGTTTAAGAATAAGGTCTGTCAACGTATAGTTGCAAACCAAGCCGGTTTAAAGAATACCGGGCTAAGAAAATGACTGATCAAGCCAAGAAAATCGGTTTAACATAAAATTCAGCAAAACGCGAATAAAACCGTGTAGTCGAGGCTTTTTGGGGGCTGCCAGGCCCAAATTCGAGGCTTTTTGTGGGCTACCAGGCCACTGAGTTGAACCATTTAACAAAGCCTTTTAAGATGGACCTCCAACTAACCAATCACCGTTTTAACTTTGACAAGTGCAGGGTCTCAAGGAGAGTAACTGTCAAACGTTCGGAGGGCCGTGCCAGGATGACCTGGATAGGAGTGTCTTACTTGATGAAGGCAGGTTAACCCGGGGTTTTAGGTAAATATACCAGGCTTCCAAGCCGTGGGTCGATACCCAGCTACAAGGGTCCATTCAAACTCCTTGGTATTGGACCAAGGAGCCCCCAAGTAACGTGATGAGCTGTGCTCATTAGGTGCCTATGTTTGAGTTGTGCATAACATCTAAACTCTCTTTGGCTCTTTGGGTGTGAAGCTCCCAAGCTTTGTGGCGTGATAGCCGGTTTAACAGGTAGTACTCCGCTTTATCAGCTGAAGCCCCCATGTAGGTCAAAGAATATTTGAGAAAAAACAGCAGAGGCCCCGCTTTAGAGCAAGGATGCTGATTTATTTATTGATGATAATATACACATTGTCAAAATATGTACATAAAAAGAGCCTATGGCTCAAGTGTAGTAAGGCCGGAGGAGAGCTATGTTCCAGGGCCGCCGGGTCTCCTCCTCAGATTTGCGTGAGTCATCTCGAACGTCAATGAGGTAGTATGATCCGTTGTGCAGATTCTTGCTGACCACAAAGGGTCCTTCCCAAGGCGGGGATAACTTGTGTATGTCGGTCTGATCCTGGATAAGCCGGAGCACCAAGTCACCTTCTTGAAATGTTCTCGTCTTAACCCGGCGGCTGTGATAACGCCGTAGGTCTTGTTAAACCGCCGACCGAGCCAAAGCCATATCCCGCTTCTCATCTAACAGGTCCAGTGCCTCTTGGCGGGCTTGCTCGTTGTCCGCTTCAACATAATTAGCAACCCGGGGCGAATCATGACGTATATCACTTGGGAGAACCGCCTCTGCCCCGTATACCATAAAGAAAGGCGTGTATCCTGTTGATCGATTGGGGGTGGTGTTGATGCTCCACAACACAGAAGGTAATTCTTCCACCCAACAACCCGGCGTCCGCTTCAAGGGAATCATGAGCCGGGGTTTAAGACCCTTTAAAATTTCTTGATTAGCTCGCTCTGCTTGACCGTTGGATTGAGGGTGCGCCACAGATGCTAGGTCAAGCCGGATGTGCTCTCTCTGACAGAAATCCTCCATCTCACCTTTGGAAAGGTTGGTACCATTATCCGTGATGATGCTGTGTGGAAAGCCAAAACGGAAAATAATCTTTTTGAGAAATTGAACCGCCGTAGCTGCATCACACTTGCTAACAGGCTCCGCTTCAACCCACTTGGTGAATTTATCAACTGCCACCAACAGGTGGGTCTTCTTGTCCTGGGAACGTTTAAAGGGTCCCACCATATCAAGCCCCCAAGTAGCAAAAGGCCAAGTGATGGGAATCATCCGTAGTTCCTGAGCCGGAACATGAGCTCTGCGTGAATTTTTTGACAAGCATCACATCGCTTTACCAGATCCTCCGCATCAGCATGAGCTGTCAACCAGTAAAACCCATGACGTAAAGCTTTTGCAACCAGGGACTTTGAACTGGCATGATGACCACAATCCCCTTCATGAATTTCCCGTAGGATCACTTGGCCTTCGTCCGGAGAAACACAACGCTGAAATACGCCTGAAACGCTACAGCGGTGTAACTCGCCATTGTGAATAACCATGGACTTGGATCGCCGGACTATCTGTCGGGCCAGGACTTGATCATTTGGTAGCTCACCCCGGCTCATATACGCCAGATATGGAACCGTCCAATCCGGCACAACGTGTAAAGCGGCCACCAGCTGAGCCTCCGGATCAGGAACAGCCAGATCCTCTTCTGTTGGCAATTTAACAGACGGGTTATGCAAGATATCCAAAAAGGTGTTAGGAGGTACTGGTTTACGCTGAGATCCAAGCCGGCTCAAAGCGTCTGCTGCTTCGTTTTTGCGCCGATCAATATGCTCAACCTGATATCCTTTGAAATGACCCGCCACAATATCTACCTCACGCCTGTAAGCCGCCATGAGTGGATCCTTAGAATCCCAAGTACCAGAAACTTGCTGAGCCACCAGATCAGAATCTCCGAAACAACGAACTCGAGTTAAGTTCATCTCTTTAGCCACACGGAGACCATGAAGTAGAGCTTCATACTCAGCTGCATTGTTAGTACAAGGAAACATCAAGCGGAGGACATAGCAAATTTTATCACCTCGAGGGGAAGTAAGGACAACTCCAGCCCCCGAGCCTTCCAACTGCCTTGATCCATCGAAATGAATAGTCCAGTACGTATTATCCGGCTTCTCTTCCGGTGCTTGCAACTCGGTCCAGTCATTGATAAAGTCCACAAGAGCCTGAGACTTGATGGCTGTTCGAGGTACATATTTCAAACCGTGTGGACCAAGCTCAATTGCCCACTTTGCAACCCGGCCCATTGCTTCTCTGTTTTGGATGATACCGCCCAAGGGAGCAGAACTAACCACTGTGATGGGGTGACCTTGAAAATATTGCTTGAGCTTTCGACTGGCCATAAAAACCCCATACACCAACTTCTGCCAATGCGGATAGCGTTGTTTTGATTCGATCAGAACTTCACTGATGTAGTATACCGGTCGTTGAACCGGATATTCCTTCCCAGCCTCTTTACGCTCTACCACAATTGCCACACTGACCGCTCGGGCATTGGCAGCCACATATAATAGTAAAGGCTCATGATCAACTGGGGCTGCAAGAACTGGCGGTTCAACCAACTGCCGCTTTAACTCCTCAAAGGCCGCATTGGCCGCATCACTCCAGACGAAATCATCCGTCTTCTTCAGCATCTGATACAAAGGAATGGCATTCTCACCCAAACGACTGATAAACCGGCTGAGGGCTGCAATCCGTCCTGCGAGACGCTGAACATCATTGATACATGTCGGTTTAGCCAAGGATGTGATTGCCTTGATCTTTTCCGGATTAGCCTCAATGCCCCTGTTAGACACAAGAAAACCGAGCAGCTTGCCTGCCGGAACACCAAAGACACACTTATCCGGGTTAAACATCATCTTGTAAACCCGAAGGTTGTCAAACGTCTCCTTGAGATCAGCTATCAATGTCTCCTTTTCCCTGGATTTTACCACAATGTCATCCACATAGGCATGAACATTATGCCCAATCTGCGTGTGAAGACAATTTTGCACACAACGCTGATAAGTTGCCTGAGCACTCTTGAGCCCAAAGGGCATAGAAACATAGCAGAATGCTCCAAAGGGAGTGATGAAGGCTGTCTTCTCCTGGTCCTTAACTGCCATTTTAATCTGATGGTATCCTGAATAAGCATCCAAAAAACTCAGGCGCTCACAACCCGCCGTCGCATCAATGATCTGATCAATACGCGGGAGAGCAAAAGGATCAGCCGGGCAAGCCTTGTTTAAGTCCGTGTAGTCCACACACATACGCCAAGTCCCGTTTTTCTTAAGAACCAGCACCGGATTAGCCAACCATTCAGGATGAAACACTTCAACGATAAACCCAGCAGCCAACAGCCGGGCTACCTCCTCTCCAATTGCCTTGCGTCTCTCTTCATTAAAGCGACGAAGAAATTGCTTGACCGGTTTAAACTTCGGATCAATATTAAGAGTGTGCTCAGCGAGTTCCCTCGGTACACCTGGCATGTCAGAAGGCTTCCATGCAAAAATGTCCCGGTTCTCACGGATGAACTCGATGAGCGCGCTTTCCTATTTTGGATCCAGATTGGTGCTGATGCTGAACTGCTTGGACGAATCGCCAGGTACAAAGTCAACAAGCTTAGTCTCGTCAGCCGGTTTGAAATGTAGGGTTGGGTCATGCTCAGTGGTGGGCTTCTTCAGAGGGGTCATATCTGCCGGATCAACATTCTCCTTGTAAAACTTTAACTCCTCTGTAGCACAAACCGACTCAGCGTAAGCCGCATCACTCTCTTCGCAATCCAAAGCGATTTTTCGACTTCCATGAACCGTGATGGTTCCTTTGTGACCCGGCATCTTGAGCTGCAAGTAAATATAACAAGGCCTCGCCATGAATTTTGCATAAGCCGGTCGCCCAAAAAGTGCGTGATACGGGCTCTGGATTCTCACCACCTCAAAAGTCAATGTCTCAGACCGGGAATCATGTTCATCCCCAAACACAACTTCCAAGGCAATCTTGCCCACTGGATATGCCGACTTTCCTGGTACCACACCATGGAAAACAGTATCGGACGGTTTAAGATTCTTATCTGTCAGCCCCATGCGGCGGAATGTCTCATAATACAGAATATTAATACTGCTTCCTCCATCCATGAGTACTTTGGTGAACTTGTAACCTCCCACCTGAGGTGCCACCACTAGAGCTAGCTGACCCAGATTGTCAACCAGGGGCGGATGATCATCCCTACTCCACACAATAGGCTGTTCCGACCACCGCAGATAGCGTGGAACTGCCGGTTCAACCGCATTGACTGCCCTCTTGTGCAGCTTCTGATCACGCTTGCACAGACTAGTGGTGAATACATGATATTGCCCACCATTCAGCTGCTTCGGGTGACTCTGGTAACCAGATTGCTGCTGATTCCCTTGATTACTCTGTTGGTTATTACCACCTTGGTTGTTCTGGTTGCTATGATTATTCTGAAACCCAGAGCCTGAACCGCCGCCACCATGAAAACCTGGACCTGAACCGCCCGACGGACCCTGATCATACCGGAAGAGATCAGAATTTTTGAACTCCTTCATAATGTTACAATCCTTCCAGAGATGTGTTGCAGGGACCTCCTTGGTCCCATGCTTTGGACAGGGCTGATTCAACAAGCGCTCCAGATTCATCGCCCCACCGCGCTGGGGCGGTTTACCCTTACGACGCTGCACATTAGCATTAGCCACAAAATCTGAATCCGCTTTACGCTTACCATTATTCCCATGGCCTCCCTGGTTGTGCTGCTGTCCCTTCGCACCGCCATTCCTCTTTCCCTTCTCTGGTTTCTCATTATAAGAATTGGGATCCTTGGTATTATCAGAATCGGCATACTTTACCAAGGCTGCCATGAGGGTTCCCAGGTCGTTGCAGTGGCGCTTGAGCCGTCCCAACTTCTCCTTCAGTGACTTAAACCGGCAATTACGTTCCAGTGTGATAATTGCTTGGCCAGCGTTAATTCGGTCGGACGAGTGCAAAACTTCTGAGACCCGGCGCACCCAATGAGTTGTGGACTCGTTCTCACCCTGAACACAAGCATCCAGATCTACAATGGACATGGGCTGTTTGCACGTGTCTTTAAAATTGGCTATAAACCGAGCCTTCAGCTGATCCCATGACTCGCTGGAATTAGCTGGCAGATTTTTCAACCAAGTGCGGGTTGTTCCTTCCAACATCATCGTGAAGTACTTTGCACAAGCTGCTTCATCTACATCCAGCATCTCCATTGCCATCTCATAAGTCTCGACCCACGCCTCAGGCGGCTGATCCGCCGTGTAATTAGGCACTTTGCATGGACCTTTGAAATCCTTGGGTAGACGCACGTTACGGAGAGCCGGAATAAGGCACGACACTCCCCAGGAACTGAAAGCAAGCCCGGTGCCTCTGTCAACCGACACTGCTGGCTGAACCGGGGCGGGTTGATAACGACCCAAAGCATCATCCCTTCGTGCCCTGCCATGATCCACCACATCCTGAGCATTGCGACGCCGCGCGCTGCTAGATACCTCTGGTTCATCCATCCGCCTGCTATAACTTGGGCTCGGATGAGGGGTTGAATGAATTCTATCCCGGCTATATGAATAAGCTTGTTGCTGCACTACGGCGGTTTGAAGAAGATCTCTCGCCCGCCGTGTCTCAACTGCCTCTATTGAATCTCCCTTCCATTGGAATGGCTGCCAAGCGTGAGGCCGCGGCAATCATGTTATCTAGAGGGCTCGAAAAGTGACCCGGTGGTGCACGCACGTACTGCGGCGGGTTAACTGTCCGTCGGGGTAGCTCCGTTGCTCGTGGCTGATCCGGAGCTATCCTAGGCGCTTCAGCTCGGTTTGCGGCTGCCGGATTGCTCGGCCCAGCGCCTGGCGTCTGAAAGAGATTTAACCCTTCGTAAACCGGCGGCAGGCGCGACCGATACTTCCTTCGTATCACATCCTCTGACGCGGTCCGATCTAGCATGAGCCGGTAATTCTGTGCTTGTATCTGCTGTGATTGAGCATTCAAAGCGGCATGTTCCTCAGCCATCCTATTATCCTCAGCCACTAGGTCCTCCTTAGCCTGCGTAATTTGCTCCTTCAGTCTCGCCACTTCCGCATTGTGCTGATCCTGCATCTCTGGGGTGACTGTCGCGGTTAACAAGGTCGCCCAAGCGTCCATCAAACCGCAGAGGACTTGCGCCGGTCGACGCACCAAGGTACCTGCCGCGGCCGCTGATCCGGTATTCATTGCTGCGGTAGATGAAGACTGCAACATGGGCTGCGTGCCGACCATGTAAATAGCAACCCGGCTCGGCGCTTCAAGGAGGTCCGGAATACTGTTGCCATCGGAATATCCCTCGAACGTGCCGCTATGAATCTGGTATAAGGACTCGGTTTCGCCAGTGGATGACTCGCCGTCGGAATATACAGCCGTCTCGCCCTCAGACACCGGTTCAGATCCGATCCTATGGACACATCCTACGAACGCACGCTTCATGGCGGGCTTAATCCGGGCTGGACTCGCACGCTGAGCCGTCTCGACGAGGTCGGTGCAGATGTCCGGCTCAGGGCCTGGTTCGCCGATCTTGCCGATGAAGACATGAATTCCGCCGAAGGGGACCCGGTACCCGTACTCAATTGAGCCGGCCTCGGGGCCCCATCCTTTGTCGTCGATGTAGAGCTTGCCGCGACGACTTTTGGTCATCCGGCTAATCACGTACCCCTTAAGTCCTTCAGAGCAGCCCTTTAAGAACTCGACACCATCGTGCGATAGCCCCACGGTGGGCGCCAACTGGCGTGAAATTATCACGTAAGATGTCCTCGTGAAAGGACTTAGTCGTGGAGCCATCGCAACGGGTTAGCTTGGAGGGGTTAAACTGGACAAGGGACACGGGAGTTTATACTAGTTCGGCCCCTTCGATGAAGGTAAAAGCCTACGTCTAGTTGTGATGGGATTGATTGGGTTTCGATGATCAGGGAGCAAAACACGCTTGCCTGAGTCTCGAGTTGTTGTCTGTTGTCCCTGAACCGCCGCCGGGCCGCCCCTTTATATACACAGGTTGACGCCCGGCCGGTTTACAGAGCCCCGAGGCCGACTCATACAAAGTGTCCGGCTCGGTCTCTTTTCCTAACTTATATTACAAGTTTACATAGCTATGGCGGTTTTACCGCTATGGGCCCTAATCCGCCTTTGGGCTTCGGGCTTCTATGCTTCCTTTAGTAAAGAGCCATCTTCTGGATCTTCATGGGCTTCAACATAGTCGAGGGTGAACCGGGCCCTCCTGGCCGGTTTATACTCAGTAGCTATATCCTCAACAAAATGCCTTGGGTAAATTGTATCCTCTGCTTTCTCAACCATGTGTTGCTTTCGAGCTTGTATGAATTACTCCTGGAGTTGTGGTATATGTTTCTAAGATGCCCTGATGGGTTGGACATATACCTTCCTTAATTTTTGTGAACCCAAAAGTCTTCATGGGTCATAACCTTCTGCTATTCCGCCAGTTAAACTTTCAAACTCTAAACATTCTTAACTGAGAGCGGTAAATGAGAAGTTGTGTATTGGAGAAGTGGGAGTCGACCTTGAACCTTGCATTCATGCCCATGGACACGATGCTGATCTTATCATGGATGCTTCTCTTAAACCCTATTCGGTATAAGTTCATTTTATATATGGGAATTGGTCTGTTGCAACCGTGGTTCCGACCATATTTTCTTCTTGATTCCATTTCTCGGACAAGTTAGAGTACTTGTCTTTTGCAGAGCATTACCCTAGTCCAACCTCTACTTTGACCTGTCGTCGACTATTACCCTCCTGGTATCTCGAGATTATCATGGAACTGCATAACTTCTTATGAGTTCTTCATCAAGTGCTACCTTCCCACTGATTCCAATTTTTCACGGGCTCTGAGTTATTAGACACTCAAAGACATCGATAACTGAACCGAGTCCGCACTACGGTTCAACAACTCTCCAGTAAGCTTCTATAAGTACGAGTTTGTACCCGATCACGCCATTCCTAGCTTGTTTGGCTATATCATTGTCGTGATGATTCTAACTGTGCTACCTGGTCCTTATTCTCGGAGCACCAATTTGCGACGATAGCTAAGCTTACGTCGATTTTCCTCGTCATACCCTTTCACCTTAAACAACAAGCTTGAGTTCGAGTTTGTGTCGTAACTGTGGTTCCAATAACCTCTTGCTTCATCATTCCTTTGACTTGATGTCGTTTCTGATTGATTACATCTTCATGAAATCTCTCGACAATTGTGTCGTGATCATCATCAACCTTATGAGCTCTTCCAGGATATCAACCGGATTCATGAAGAGAAATACCATCCTTGCCCTTGATGAGTTTTGTTATCATCAGCCACTTTATTACCTTCCCTCCAACACAAACTTGTTCGTGTTTTGCGTTATACCTTGAGTTCCTTGCTACCCAGCATTGTTCTTCTTTACCTTGGAGAATTACCACCTTTTATATCAAAAATGTCGTGGGAATTTCACCACCTCTTAAGAATTCTTGGTATAGTGATACTTCTCACCATCACCATTCTTTCATGGTCCTCATGTTGATTCCAACCGGGGTACCAACAAGTGAACGGTGTTGTTTGGGTTCTGCCCTTCTAGCAACCCTATTGCTTTGATGTTAATGGTCGGCCGTTCATTCTTAGACTGTTGATTATTGAATCACCATTCTGACATTGGTCGTGCAACCCAACCCATATTTCGGGCGCACCTTTCAACCAATGTTTAATTGTGTATGTTTTCCTCAAGCATACTTCATTATATCATTTGATCTGACAAATGTTATCTCCTTATCCACATAATTGTGGAGATCCATCTTTTTGGATACCTCGTTGGATTATCACCAAGTCCATCTGCCACCTCCTCATCCTCTCCTTGGTTTAATGATGAACTCTTACTTCAGAACTCGCTTCCATAGTTCATTCCCGAGGATCTTTGATGTCATCTCGTCAATTTGTGTCGCACCTTGTCTCCTCGGGCATCCTGAGTTTGAGGTATCCTAACACCAATCAGATCTGAATCTCGGCCAGATATGATGATTGGAACATATATCCAAGAGTTATAAAATTGGTCTTTATATGACCCGGTAAGATGATGTCATGCCTAACACACCTGGCCGAAGGACCTATTGTTATAGTTTCCTTTTCAGCAAGGCTATCCATTCTTCCATGAGGAAACTGTAAGACTTATTCTACAAGTTGTTCCTGATGAATCCTTCGTGTATCCGAAGTCCGACCTTTGCTTGAAAACCATGTCAATGCTATCTCGAAGCATGTATGTGGTACTCCTATCTTCAATAAGAACACTTGAAGCACAATGCTAAATTTTCTTAATCAAATTATCCAAACATCATTGTATGGGTAATGTCATGAAAATTCTCTCCCCTTTCCTAAAGGGTTTTCTTCAATTATATCCTGTCATGGGTATCATGCTCTGCTTGTCCTTGGGAAGGATATACCCCCTGAAATATGTGTTTAAACACATTTTCCTTTCCATTGTTCTATTTGATCTGATAATCATATTTTCCTTTCATTGTTTGGTTTAACCTTTCTTGTGATCTATATGATCTAAGCAACAATATTCCCCTGCTTATGTAAACATCTCGGTGTACAATTCTGTCAGCAAGACCCTGTTACTATTGTTGATGACATTCTGGTAGCCACCGATGGACGAGAACTTTGCCTATTGGTCCGCCTCGTTTCAACGAGCAGGAAAATGGTTCTCTTCGTCCCTCGCCCTTGGTACTGATGTTGTTGCCGACATAACCAACAGACTATCCTCTGACATGCCTTGCTTACATGATCGTGCAAATCGTCACCGCCTTCCAACTTTTAATCAACATAGTGGGCCCATAACCCATAGTTCCACAGGATCGAAACCTGACTCTCTTGTACACCCCCTGTTCTCAAGGTTGTTCCTCGCATGTGGCCTCGTATGAAATTCACGAGCCACTTTCCAAGAGATCATCAATTCTGTTATCAGACACAGTACTTATTCTCGTTGCCCTGAAACCCTTTCACCTTCTGAATAGGCATCGAACGATTGCCTGGCCGGGTGAAACTCCTTATTGTACCTTATTACTTTCCTCTCAAAATTTTCTAAGTCCCAATTCTAGAGTTACTTTCCGCCATCTTCGTTGAGTTATCTACCAGATAGCAACCTTGTAGAGGTCCGTTCTTCTAAAGTTACCGCTTATCCTTTTCGTATGTGCGAAAGGATGACGACTTCATCATTTTGACCTGAAGCAGAAGTATGAGGGCATCAATATATTGGATGGACCTCTTCAAGAAGAGCAACCAAGACCGAGAAGATTCGTTAGATTTTTCGTAACCCAATCCTTCCCCCCTTACTCCCCTCTTAAATCTCGGGACGAGATCTCTTGTAGTGGAGGAGAATTGTGACGCCCGGATAATTAAGCTACAGTAAACCTCTGTTAATGAGGCCACGTCACCATGGTCACTGTTGTTAACCTCGCGATGATTCGAAATAGTTTCAAAATTCAAATCAAATTAATGTCAACAATAAAAGTTTTCAAAAGTTAAAACAAAAATGTTCGGGAGGTGCCATAATTTGCATATGTAAATATGGTGCAATAAACACATTTTTATAAAATGCCTAGATATTTTATAGAGGATGGAAACAACAAAACAATTAAATAAAAAGAAAAGCAGAACCTAACTAAAAAAAAGCCTGCCCCCTTCCCCCCACTAGGCCTCGGCCCAGCTAGCCATCAGGCCAACCAGGCTGGCCCACCCACGCCTACTAACCCCCACCCGGTCAAACCCTATCCCACCGACACCCCCACTCCCCCACTCGCTCGCCTCTCCCTCTCCTTCCCCCTCTCCTCTCGATCCCATCTGGATAGGGAAGGGGCCCGACCCCATCGACCGCCGTCGCTCCGCTTCTACCTCGCTGGCGCGCCCGCGCCCGAGGAACCGCCGCCTCCCAGCCGGACAGGCCGTCCTCGACCTCCTCCTCGCTGACCCCCCTCTCCCTCGGGCCCCTCTGCCCGATCTGGATTGGGAGGGGGCCGCCCCGACATCGCCGGCGCCCTCGACAACGCCGCCGCTCAACGTCCCTGGAACCACCTCGACGCCGCGCCTCGTCGCCCGATGCCGTCCGAAGCTACTCCACCTCGCCAACATCGCCGGACCGCCGTCGTCCCCGTCCTCCTCCTCGAGCTCGCTGCCACTCCCCTACACCGTCCGTGAGCACTTCCCTCTCTTCCCGTCCCCATCGCTCGTTCCGGCCGCCGACGTTGCCGCACATGCGCTGACCGGCCCCTGCCCGTTGCCCGCTTCCAGCCGCTGTCGCCCACGGCGCCCCCGTGCGCGCCCTCCCGATGCCTTGACCTCCTGCCGCTGGCCATCCCGCAGCCACCATAGACGCGCCTCCTCGTGACGCACCTATAGCTCTAGTCGCATCGCAAACCGTCGGCAGAACCAAGTGCGCGGACGTCGCCAGCAAGCTCGGCCTCACCGCCATTAACGAGCTGACGTGGCACGTGACTAACCCCTATTTCAGCACTAACCCGAACACCTAAACAGGCACTGAAATGTGAACCCTCCCTAATTAACCTAAACGTAAATAATCTATTTAACTAATCTAACAACCCAGTGTCAATGACACGCGGGCCCCCACCACTAAATAAAATGGCTAGGTTAAATTGTTAAGTTAATAGCCACTTACACGTCAGGCCCACTAACTAAAGTTAAATAAAACATGTTCTTAAACTCTCTCACTGACCAGTGGGGCCGCTGTTCTGCTGACTCAACCCCGGCCCACCAGTCAGCCTCTGCTGATTGGGCAGTTGACCAAGTCAACTGGGCCCCATGCCAGCCTCTGTTGCATATGGCTGGGTACACTTCCTGTGTACACATAGCATTTAAATATTATTTTTAATTTCGAATTAAATTAAATCCAGAAATTAGAAAATCATTTAAAAACTTTGAAAATTAATATTAAATAATTCGTAACTCAGATGAAAATACTTTATACATGAAAGTTGCTCAGAACGACGAGATGAATCCGAATATGCAGTCCGTTCGTCCGCCATGTGTCCCTAGCATAGTGAAACTGCAACTTTCCTCCTCCGGTTCATCTGTCCAAAAACGTGAAACACCGGGGATACTTTCCCGGATGTTTCCCCCTTTCGCCTGTATCACCTACTACCGCTTTGGGGCACACCTAGCACCGCGTATTGCCATGTTATGCTTTGTGATGCTTTGATTGCATTGTTATTTATTGTGTTCCCCCTCCGTTACTTCTTTCCGGTAGACCCCAAGACTGCCGGCGACCCCAGTTCGACTACGGAGTTGACGAACCCTCCTTGCCAGAGCAACCAGGCAAGGCCCTCCTTTGATCACCAGATATCGCCTATTCTTCTCTCTACTGCTTGCATTAGAGTAGTGTAGCATGTTACTGTTCGGTTACTCCTATTCTGTTGCATAGCCTGTCATTGTTGCTACAGTCATTGATACCTTACCTGCAATCCTAATACTTAGTATAGGATGCTAGTTTATCATCTGTGGCCCTACATTCTTGTCGGTCTGCCTTGCTATACTATCGGGCCGTGATCACTTGGGAGGTGATCACGGGTATATACTATACATATATACATACTATACAGATGGTGACTAAAGTCGGGTTGGCTCGTTGAGGTCCCGCGAGTGATTCATGGATTGGGGGCTGAAAGGACCTTTGTCCCGACGGCCCTCTGTGTGGATCTTTGTGGCGGAGCGACAGGGCAGTTTGAGAACACCTAGGCGAGAGGTGGGCCTGGCCCTGGATGGCGTTCGCGATTGCTTCATAATAACACGCTTAACGAGATCTTGGTATTTGATCTGAGTCTGGCCACTGGCCTATACGCACTAACCAACTACGCGGGAAAGATATGGGCACTCGACGTCGTGGTATCAGCCAAAGCCTTCGTGACGTCAGCGACTGAGCGGCGCGCGCCGGATTGGAACGTAAGCCTGCTCTTGTATTAAGGGGGCTAGTTCTGCTTCCGGCCGCGTTCGCAATGTGCAGGTGTGCAAAGGGCGATGGGCCCAGACCCCTGCGCCATAGGAGTTAGACCGGCGTGCTGACCTCTCTGTTGTGCCTAGGTGGGGCTGCGACGTTTTGATCTTCCGAGGCCGGGCATGACCCAGGAAAGTGTGTCCGGCCAAATGGGATCGAGCGTGTTGGGTTATGTGGTGCACCACTGCAGGGAAGTTGATCTATTCGAATAGCTGTGTACCTGGTAAAAGGACGACCCGGAGCTGTACCTTGACCTTATGATAACTAGAACCGGATACTTAATAAAACACATCCTTCCAAGTGCCAGATACAACCTGGTGATCGCTCTCTAACAGGGCGACAAGGAGAGGATCGCCGGGTAGGATTATGCTATGCGTTGCTACTTGGAGGACTTCAATCTACTCTCTTCTACATGCTGCAAGACGGAGGCTGCCAGAAGGATAGTCTTCGATAGGACTAGCTATCCCCCTCTTATTCTGGCATTCTGCAGTTCAGTCCACCGATATTGCCTTTTTACACATATACCCATGCATATGTAGTGTAGCTCCTTTCTTGCGAGTACTTTGGATGAGTACTCACGGTTGCTTTTCTCCCTCTTTTCCCCCTTTCCCTTCTACCTGGTTGTCGCAACCAGATGCCGGAGCCCAGGAGCCAGACGCCACCGTCAACAACGACTCTTACTACACTGGAGGTGCCTACTACTACGTGCAGGCCGCTGACGACGACCAGGAGTAGTTTAGGAGGATCCCAGGCAGGAGGCCTGCGCCTCTTTCGATCTGTATCCTAGTTTGTGCTAGCCTTCTTAAGGCAAACTTGCTTAACTTATGTTTGTACTCAGATATTGTTGCTTCCGCTGACTCGTTTATGTTCGAGCACTTGTATTCGAGCCCTCGAGGCCCCTGGCTTATAATATGATGCTTGTATGACTTATTTTACTTTTAGAGTTGTGTTGTGATATCTTCCCGTGAGTCCCTGATCTTGATCGTACACATTTGCATGCATTATTAGTGTACAATTGAATCGGGGGCGTCACAACTATGCCCCAGAAGTGTCAAGCAACGGCCTGCCACGCTGTGCTCACCACTAGACCAGCCACTACTTTCTTGTCTAATAGAAGGAAACTATACTATTTAACCCTTTTAGTACTGCACATAATTAATCTATAATACCTAAATTGTTCATCCTCACTATGTTATTTCTCTTGACATGCAGCCTATCCACATCAGCAGCACTGCCACGTCAGCATTTAGTTAGAGGCTTAAATGTGGGACCCACTACAATAGAAAACAGCCACATTCTCTTCAATTACTGCTGGTAAAGACCCATCCTGCGCTCGCCCTGCGCTCGCCACACACTGGCTTGCGGCTCCGCGCAGGATCCATCCTGCTACATCAGCGCTGCTAGCTTGAGGGAAAAACTTCCGGAAACACTAACGCCCACACATGTGGGCGTTCTCCAACTCACCCACACACTTGGATGGTAGTTGATTGTCTTTTGCACGAATCTTTACACGAAAAGGGAGATTTGATGTGTCACGTAGGACGGGGCTGGTGTATGGGCGTTGGAGAGTTTGCCCACACGCCCCGCATCACGCTGTTGCCAGCTGCGCTGTGTGGGCGAACTAGTTTCTGCCCACACAGCCACCACCTAGTCCATGCACGTGTGGACGAACTGATTTTCGCCCACACGACACTCCTACATTATGGATGACAACTGCAGTTACGCGAACGTGGCAACTAGGTAAACAAACATGGCAACTGTGATTCTTTTGCTAGACGGCAACTACAGTTGCGCGTACGTGGCAACCAGATAAACACACATGGCAACTGCGATTAACTACACATGTCAACTATGGTTGGACCACACGTGGCAACTAGGTAAACACACATGACAACTACTATTTGACCATGTGTGGCAAGTAGTTAATCACACACGGTAACTACGATTTGATTACACGCGGCAACTACCATAAATTAGACATGGCAACTATAGTTAATCAAAACAGATAGAGTTGCCAGCCTTTTACAACTACACTTGCCATTCCGGATAACTACATCTGCCAACCAGGATGGCAACTAAATCGTCATCCCACGGGTACCTAACGTAGCTGCGCTGGGACCTGTGTGCATTTTTGCTTCGTGTCACACGCGCGAGATAGAGATGAGTAGTACTTGTTAGGCGTGTGGCACGAAGTAGCCACGCCCACACGCGTGGGTAATTCTAATGTCCGCCCACACACAACTCGTGTGGGTTGTCTCCTGCTCACACCACACACGGTGTGTGGCCAGATCCTTTAACGCCCACACGTGTGGGCGTTATCGGCATCTAAAACTTTAAGGCCACGTTCGGTTCCACTAGAGTAAATAAATCCTCCTTCCGTTTTTCCCATCGCTACCCCTTCCATATAACTGACGAATGAATCTAATCAAATCAGAAAAACTCCATTGGCTTTTCCCTTCCGCTTCCCCTTCCCTAACTGACAAATGAATCTGATCACAAAAATCCACCACCAGGCGCATGTGGCCGTGCATCCTGTACGCCATTCCACCTCGGGAGTCCTCCAGAGTGACCCGGCGAGCACAGCGTCGCTGCCATGTGACACTGGTGAACCAGCCCCGGCGAGCGAGGCACGCCATCCAGTGCGACCCCGGTGAGCGGCGGGGTCGAGCCGCCCCACGACCCAGGCGATGTTGCTCTCACCCCGTCGACAGTACCAGGCGTCCCGATCGACACTGCTAAATGTGACCTTTGCAAGCCACCCCGCCATCCATTGCGCGCGACGCCGCTCCGGCGACCATGGCTGCTAATTCCGCGTCCGCTCTTCCACCAATCAGTGTAGCTATTCAGGTGTAGCCGCTCCCGTGGGTGCTGTGGTCGTCGGTGGAGGTCTCTCCGGGCAAAATCTGCTGACAACAAACCACTCACGGAGGAGTTTTCTGTGATTTGAATCCTGACTATGCAACCCTGGTGGAGAAATACCTGGGAAAGGAGATGGAAAATCGGTTGCTGTAACTGCGCCTAGGCATCCATCTGTTTGAGGTAAGTTGTAGCACAGTTAGGCCACAAATTGACCTGATATTAAATGTAGTATATACGACTCAGTGGGATATGTTTCTTCAGAGGTGTATACTACATGCTTCTATTTTTGGATGATGTTTGGTGATTATATGAGAGGGTCATTTTCCTTGATTTGCTTCAAAGGTGTGGATTTCTTATCATGGCTGACCATGTATTCTCATTTTTCGTGCTTCTTAGGAACTGAGAAGATTAAAGTATTGAATGCAATGTTAAGTTATACGGAAAGATTTAATACGTTCAGGACTACGATCATGAGAAGTCTGTTGGTAGAGGACCAAAGAAGGTTTACTATAAATCCTTAATTACGATGGACTTCACATTGTCTAGCATTTGACCTATTTATGTTGCACCTTGCAGCATGCAGAATATATTGAAAGCGGTTCTTCGGATGTTCATGCAAAGTACAACCGAATACGAAGATGACAAATCATTTTGCTGCTTTATGGAGCAAGCAGGTAGATATTTGAACATATCATCAACAACACGGGTTATCTATTCTATGGTATATACCCAATTTAAGGTTCATCCCTTTTATTATTATTATTTTTGCAGTTGCCGCTCATCTCAGTTCACTAAAAGCCCTGCTAGGCCGTTGATCTTCCTGTCCTCCTCTACTCAAGTATCTCTGTTATGAATCCAAACATGATGTTGTTTTAAGTATATATTTTCTTACCACATATAGATAGATATGGCTCCTTTGCGAACCATTGGTATCCTGATACCCGACTATATATATTGTAGGGATAAACGTCCTTTGGTATACCTATATGAAAGTTCAAAAGGACAACGATCGGGATAAATGGGAAGTTAAGCACGAGAGCTCAAATCAGCACAAATACTGCAAGTTTTGTGAAGTATTTGATTGCCGGACTCCATGTAGTGTGTGCCCAATTTTCATTTGCTGCAATAAAAATCTGGAATATGCCTATTGTCTGAGGTTTGAACAAAAGAATTCATCATGTTTGAGATCCTAAACGATACAAATTTTCATTGTTTTTTAACTTGCTTAATGTGGCTCATTATTTTTCAAGTTTAGTTGCAAACAGATTCCGGCTGCAAGTTGATAATTTGGATATCGGTTCTTATTTATGTATAAGTTCTCATGGTATTTTCACCAGACTTTTGAGACAAAAGGAATTAGAACTCGCTTTGGGGAAAAAAGAGAGAATAAATTGTTATCTTTTTGCTCCGATGATATGATTCGTTCTGTTCTTATTGTCGATAAGAGTTTCGTTCAAACATAGTAAGCTACTACAATGGCTAATATTCGTGTTTAGTTTACATTATTTGCAGATTTGAAGTATGCATAGATTATTGATTTACATCTTGATGTGTAAATTACCATTCATTCTTTTCGGATCTTAAGTAAGCAAAGAATCTCAACATGACAATTTGTGCATTTCCATTCATAGCGTCCCCATTTTGGAATCCATTTTCTTATTGTGTTTACATATATTAATATCTATGCAAGTCATGTGAGATTTCTTGTGGTGGTTGTATAATTCAGATTTTATAATCTTTATAACTATACCCCAAGTACTATGTCCATACCATTTTTTTCATCTTAAGATCATATATCTACTATGGAAACAAAGTTGTCGATTTATGTATAACCACCATATATGGCTAAGAGCTCCCGCAGCAACGCGCAGGGAATCATCTAGTATATTATATGCGCAGTATAAATTAATTTTAAATAGAAAACGTAAATTTCGAACATTGAATTCATAAAAATGTAGAAAACAAGGAATATAAAAAAACTTATTGATTTTGAAAAAAAATCATCAATCTAGAAAAAAAGTTCACAAGATTGGAAAAACAGTTCATCGATTTTGAAAAAAAATCACCGAATGTGAAAGAAGCTCATTGATTTTGGAAATAAGCTAATCGAATTTGAAAAAAAATCACCAAATTGAAAAAAAGTTCATTGAATTTGATATAAAGTTCATAGAGTTTTAAAACAAAATCATCGAAATTGGAAAAGTCATCCAATTCAAAAAAAGTTCATTGATTTTTTAAAAAGTTCATAGAATTTAAAAAAAGTTCATTGAATTTGAAAAAAAAGTTCATCAAAAAAATGTCATCGGATTTGAAAAAAGTTCATTGGTTTTAACAAAAGTTCATAGAATTTGAAAAAAGTTAATCGAATTTGTTAAAAAAGTTCATCAAATTTCAAAAATTTCATCGATATTTTAAAAAGTTCACGATGTTATGAATAAGTTCATCAATTGTGAATAAATATCACCGATTTGAAAAAAAAAAGTTCATTGATTTGGAAAAAGTTCACAAATTTGAAATAAGTTCATCGATTTTCAGAACAAGTCCTTCGAATTGAAAAGAAATCATTGATTTAAAAAGAGTTCACGAATTTGCAAACAATTCAATGAACCAGGATGAGAAAAAAAAAGAAATAACAGAAAACGATCTAGGTTTTGGACGCTCGTTTTATTTTTTTGAGACAATTTGGACGCTCATTGCGTCATATTATGTCGAGCAAACGCACACAGGGGAGGGAGCGGGATCGCATGCACTGGGCCGCCCAATTACGTGATTCGGCTTTAGGAATCTTCTGGCAGTTCTGTCTGGTTTTCTGCGTTTTGGGAATCTTACAGACGGTTCTCTGAACCGGTTTCTCTCTGTTTTTTTATTCTTTTTTTCCCTTTCTGTTTCTCATTGTATTTTCTATTTTTAACAAATGTTCAGAAATTTGAAAAATGTTCGCATTTTAAGTTATTGTTCCCAAATTTAGGAAATTTCAAAAAAATCACAAATTTTGAAAATGTTCATGTTTGGAAAATTTGTTCGCAATTTAAAAAAATGTTCGGAAAGTTGAGAAAATGTTCCGGGTTTCTAATTTTGTTCTAGAATTTTTAAATTGCTCAGGTTTTAAACATTCGTTCTGACACTCAAAATAGTATGATATTTAAAAACTATTTGCTTTTTTCATAAATCTAAAAAATGTTGGGAATTTCAATTAATGTTTCAGCTTTCCAAATTTGTTCACAAAATCGAAAATCACGTTTTCAAATTTTCTTCACAAATAAAAAAATGTTCACAATTTGGGAAAAATGTTTGTTATTCTCAAAACAATACTAAAATTGTCAAGTCTTTTCCTATTTTTTTTTTAAAATCACGTTTCTAAAATATGTTCGTAAATTCAAAAAATGTCTATTTATTACATTTTGTTTCTTTTTCTTCAAAAGATGTTGGTGTTTCTGGAGAAGTATAATTTTTCAAAGAAATCATGTCCGAAATTTGAAAATGAGTCGAAACCTATCGCGGCTTATAGTTCACATCAACTCGGATGCTATCTTCGACACGAAGTTGCAGGTATTACAGTGGCTATGGAAGTAGTAAGTTCTTGCAAGGTCCTGGGTTCGATCCCTTGCATGCGCTTATTACGTTTTTTGGAATTATCACATGTGTTCCTTCGTACTTGCTCTAAGCTGGGCCAGCCCAGTAGGGTCAATCCCCCCCCCCCCCCCCCCTGCGGCGAGCGTCTGTTGGACGCAACGCGCGTCATGTCGGAGGTCCCACCGGCGCCTGCAGCGCTAAATAGGGTTTGCCCATTTTATAACATACATATAGGAGTGCATCACATAGGAGTCCACGCGACTAGCCCCCCCCCCCCCCCCCCCCCCCGGTGCGGCGAGCGTCTGTTGGACGCAACGCGCGTCACGTCGGAGGTCCCACCGGCGCCTGCAGCGCTAAATAGGGTTTGCCCATTTTATAACATACATATAGGAGTGCATCACATAGGAGTCCACGCGACTAGGCCGGCCCACTGGGGCGAAGCGAGTAGTGTCTTTGTAGTTGAGACATAAAAATCCCAAAAATGTGATGCGCTTGCTTGAAATCAAACTCGACCTCCAATACTAAATGTGTGATGCTAGCCATTGGAACTGATGCTACTGGTGATTGATGGGAGTGCATAACATTTAAGAAAGCGCTGCAGCGTCAAATCTGAAACATTTTGGTAAAATTCAAGACATGTTCTTGATAATTGTGAACTATTTTAAAATTCTGAATATTTTTTAAAAATATGTTTTTTAAATCACAGATTATTTCTGAGAAATGTCAACAATTTTTTGAACTTTGAACATTTTTGGAAAAACTTGAACAATTTTCGAAGCACGGATAATTTTTGAAAACGCAACAGTTTTTGAAAGCATGAACTTTTGTGAAAATGGAAAGATTATTTTAAACTACAAACGAAATTTGGGAAAAAGCAAACATATTTCGGGCCTGTGAATTTTTTTTGAAAGTGGAAACATTTTTTGAAACTCTGAACAAATTTTGAAAACACAATCAGTTTTTTTAAATACGCGAACATTTTTTGAAGTCGTTAAATTTTTTATGAAATTAAAAATAAATTTAAAAGGGTGAAATTTTTAAAAAGGAAAAAAGAGAATAAAGGGGAAAAGCAGAAAAATGACAAATAAAAAAATAAAAAACTAAAAGAAATCCATACAAATACATAAAAAAGTATAAAAGAAAACATACAGAAAATACCCAGTTCTGGGAGACAGTTCGACACAATCTGCGGCGAATAGGGAATTTGGGCAATATTTTCGGCTAGCTTTGTTTCTGGCTAGAAATCGGTTTGGTTATCAAACTGTTTGTTTCCTACTTAGTGAGTCCGACTCCGGCCTGAGTCCCTCCACTTTATGCATCAGCCCACGATGCATCATCACAATTCACAAATGAGTTGGAGACAACAGATCTTCTGGAAGGCATCGTCCGCTGAGAGCTGCACCAGGGACGTGAACTCGATGGCTTCTGGCGGCGATGACGCGGCGGCGGCGCAGTGCCCGATCTGCATGGAGGAGCTGGTGGCCGACGCCGGCGCTGCGGCCAACATAGGCGGAATCATCACGAGATTGCCCGGCTGTTCACACACTTTCCACGAAAGATGCATCACGGAGTGGCTCCGCGGGGCGGAGACGTGCCCATGCTGCCGGCGCACAAGGTGACCACGGCCGCGTCCTCGCCGAAGACAGCCGCAGCGGTTGCGCGGCCCATCCGGCGCCGTCCTCGACAACGCCGTATGGCTCCGTTCACGTCCCAGGGGGTCACTTACGTCCCCGTAGTACTGAATCGGGTGCGCGATGGACCGTTGTTCCGGCGTGTGGCCTCTGTCGACACCCAATGATGAGATCGGCACGAGCATGTTCGTGCACTGTCCCTGTACTCAGCATGGCAGTATGTTTCTCGTGGCCAGCTAGATCTTCCGGTGGAGAAGGATGATGTCAGGTTTCGACAATGTAATGTGGCTCAGAATCGAACTGAATTCCTGAAATGTCATATGCCTCTCTGCTTTTTTGAACTGAATGGACACATTTGGTTGTTTAAACAGGACAACTGAATGTACAGATGATGGTTGATCTGTTTTGCTAAGGAGAAGTTCCTTTCCTTGGATACTGGATGTGGATTTGCGGTATTTTTCTTTAAATGACATACTCGGCAATTTTAATAGAGCCTGTTGACGGACCAAGCCTACATCGTGAAAGAAAATTGTAGTGTTTTTTTTTCTCAGCCAAAAAACAGATAAAAGTTACAATCTCAGGGAGGCATAGCACCCAACATCAAACTATCTAGTATCAGCAGCCTCACTTTATTACATACCAAGCAACACAGGCATAAGCATAAAACTAGTTAGACCCACACTCCAGCCTCTTGGTCTTCTCGATAACACCCACGCAATCCGTAGCAGTTCTCCACGACGCCTGTCCAACAGACGAATGCACCACAACAGCAGCTCCGCCTGGGTGTCGACGCAGAGAATTTTCCACTGGTTCAGATGAGAGCTTAGTTTTGCAAGGACACAACTCGCATCTCTCTAGGTACGCCCCTGAAAACAGAAATTGTTTCTTAGTTTCCAAATACTCCACAAGGACGCAGCCACTGCCATATTAAGTACAACCCAGTTTTTGTTATTCTGCCACAAGGCAGAAGCATCTTCAAAGCTAGAAATGCAAGGGTAACTAAAACACTCTGAAATGAAATCCCACACTTGTTTTGCAACCACACATTCAAATAGTAAATGATGGATTGTTTCTTTTTCACAGCAGAAAAGGTAGGATACATCTTCCACATGTCTCCTCTTAGTTAAGTTATCCCGGGTAAGAATTTTGTTATGAACACATAACCACAAAAATACATGAATTTTCTGCGGGCAGGTTACTTTCCACAGCTTATCTCCCACAGAAGAAACCACACCTCCAAAGTTAATTTGTTTGTAAAAAGATTTAACAGAGAAAACCCCATTTGTCTCCAAAGTTCAAATAGGAACATCACAATCATCTCTCAACTGAGCTGAACTAACCAACTCAGTCAGACGGTTCCAACTGTTAAAACCTTCATCATCAACGCATCGCCTAGAAGTCAGTTTCAGAGTGACACCATCCTAGACCTGGGCTACTAAGCACTCACTTTGATTACATATACTAAACAAGTCCTAGAATTGGGTTTTCAAGGAATAATCCCCAACCCAGGTGTCATGGCAGAAGCTGATATTCTCTCCATTTCCTAATTTCCATTTGTAAAAGGTTTTGGCTGCAGCAAACGCCCAAGTGGCACTCTTCCAAAAGGTAGAGCCTACTTCATTCTTAGACCACAGGATATTAGGTTTATTAGTATAATATTTATAGAAAATAATCTTCTTCCACTCACTGTTTTTACCATCAAAATATCTCTTCGCCCAGTTGGCCAGAAGAGCCATGTTAAAATCTCGAATATTAAGAACACCCAGACCCCCAAATTATTTCTTTTTAGTAATCATACCCCAACTAGCCAAGTGATACTTATGATAATTATCCATGTCTCCCAAGAAAAAATGAGCCATTTGGGAGTTAATAACATTAATGGCCCGGTTGGGAAAATTGATCATGGACATCAAGTATGCAGGGATACTAATAATGCAGGCACATAACAGAATAATTTTCCCTTTGTATGTAAGGTATCTCCCCAACCAGCTAGATATATTCTTAATAATCCTATCAATGATAGGTTGTAAGTCTTCCCTCTTAAGTTTGTCATAGTGCAGAGGCACTCCTAGGTATTTAATGGGGAAATCTCCCAATTTGCAGCAGAAAATTTGTGCAAATTCCTTTGCCACATCCCCCTCCACATTAATTGTAAGAAGATCACTCTTATGGAAATTGATTTTCATACCTGAAAGATTCTCAAAGCATGACAAGAGCCATTTAAAATTTCTGGCTTTGTCAACTGAGTTTCCTAGAAACAAGATGGTGTCGTCAACGTATTTGCAAGCTGGCAACACCCCCGGGTATAGCCTGAGGCAGAAGCCCCGAAATCACTCCTTGACTAGCAGCTTTATGAAGCATTTTAGAAAAAACGTCAGCAACCAAGTTAAAAAGCGGCGGAGAGTGAGGATCTCCTTGTTTGAGCCCTTTCCCAGCTAAAAAATGAGGGCCCACCATATCATTGATCCGCACACTAAACATGCTTTGAAGTAAAATAGTTTTAATCCAAGAAATCCACATGTTCCTGAAACCTCTCGAATGTAACATATCAAACAAGAATTCCCAGCTAACTCTGCCATATGCCTTCTCATAGTATAGTTTAAGCACTAGACCCTGAGTGTTAGATCTCTTAACCTCATGAATAACTTCATGCGCAATCACTACACTCTCTAATATGTACCTCCCTTTGATAAAGGCTGCTTCATTCAAGGAAATGAGCCTGTGACTAAGAGGTGAAACCCTGTTTGTCATAGCTTTCGACAAAAATTTAATTCCAAAATTACTTAGACTAATAGGTCTAAATTTCTTCATATCTTTAGCATTAGGTTCTTTGGGGATAAGAACAATCAAAGCAAAATTAAGATGATAAAGATCTAGTTTGCCTTCTTCAAAGTCTTTCACTAGAGCCATAAAATCAGTTTTGATAACATCCCAAAAAGTTTGATAGAATAGGAAGGATAACCCATCTGGGCCAGGGGCCCCATGGGCATAGGAACCAAAAATGTCTTCTTTAATCTCCTCTTCAGTAAAGTTTTTTGTAATAAGTCATTATCTTCCTGAGTCACTAGCTCTTCCTCCTTCCAGAAGGAAGGACCCAATTTGATATTATGCTTATCTTCATATCTAAACAAGTCCTTATAAAAGGTAGTGACTACATCTAACATCTCTTCGGGAGAGTGGACTGGGCCATTCTCACCAACCAGCTCCGAGAGATGGTTCTTCCTATGTCCATGGTTAGCTAGAGCTTGAAAATAGGCATTGTTCTTATCTCTGTCCTTGATCTTGTGATCCCTCATTCGTTGCCACAAGGCAACCTCTTCCTTATGCCAAATACTATTTAATTCATTCTTGATCTCTGTCATACGAGTCTTATCTTTTTCCTCTAGTTGATTACGCTCGGAGAAGACATCTAAGATATCAAATTCTAATGCCAGGTCACTTTTCATCCTTTTCATACCAGCCTCAATATTGATGCTCCAGCCTTTCACCTTTTTTCTGAACATCTTAGTTTTGTTCATCCAAATGTCTAAAGCACACTTTCCAGGAACTACAGAGTTCTAGATCTCACAAACTAGATCTTTAAAATCAGGTTGTTCTAACCACCATTTCTCAAATCGAAACGGTTTAGGGGAGGTAACCCTCCTAGCTTTTGTATCCAAAATAAGTGGTGTATGGTCGCTCCCTATCCTGGGCAGAGTCGTTAGAGAAGACATTGGAAAATGGGCGCCCCAGGAAATTGAGACAAACACTCTGTCAATAGTAGCAAAGATAGGATTATTCTGATTATTGCTCCAGGTAAAACTCCTGTTAGCAATGTCAATCTCTAACAGAGCCCTTTTGTTCATCCAGTCATTAAACAGGAAAGTATTTTGAGCATTAATAATACCATTACTCTTATCTTCACTAGATCTAACCAAATTAAAGTCACCTCCCAAAATAACAGGGTAAGTAAGATTTAACATAACATCATGTAGCTCAACAATGAACTCGATCTTGCATTCGTTGTAAGTAGTACCATATACTGCAGCAAAATGCCAAAGGGTGTGACAAGCCACAAGGCTGGCTTTTGGCAATGATAGTAGGGCTATCTAGCTCTAGGACAACAGTGCTCATATCCTTATTAACTAAATCAGCCTTGGTATCAATGGGGGAATTATCATTGTTAAAGTCCAAGTCTATAGAGTTCATGAGACACTTAATTTTCTCCCTAGCAACTAGATCAGTGATGATATCATCACATTCATTACTATTATCTCCCACACACAGGCCAACCATAGAAGTATGAGAAGCAAGCACTTCATTATTCAAGACAACAAAAGATTTACCTTGGAAAGTAGTAGGAACTTCAAGGTTCTTCTTTAGCAAGTAAGCATTTGCTTTGTCCATGATCTTCATGCTTCCATGATATCTGGTTCTAGGTCTGTTGATCAGAGCAGGTCCCCAAGCAGTTTTATCATCGATATTGAGCTTCTTCTTCTTCTTCTCTGGTTCTGCATTGTCCATAGATCAATCAACGACCTTTTAACAAAGCTAATAGCCATAGCCAGATCTTCAGGAAGGCATTGCAGTTCAGTTTCCATGTCTTCTTCTTTTCCATTTGTCAACTCCATGTCAAATTTACTAAGCTGTTCAGAGCAGTATTCCAAATTTATAGACATAGGAATCTTCTCAGTATCTTCAGGAAGCAGGTGATATGAGCATGGGATGCCGAACTCTGGTTCAGACCCAGGTTGCTTGTTCTTTCTATGGCCACTTTTATTGATTTCCTCCAGGAAGCTGTCATGGACCTCATCATTCATGTTTACTGGATGAGACTCCTTTGCAGAAACAGAGACTTGTTGCACTTGTTTGCTAGGACCTGAGTTAGTCTTCTGTGTGGATGTGAAGTTTTCTCTGTCCAATCCATCAAAAGTCTCCTCTTTGTTATCTTCCATTGAATCCTTATCAGTCAGATCCTCATCCAGCTTTTCTTTTCCTCCATTTTCATTGTCTTGACCAGGATCCTCATCATGTCCATCTGATTCTTCACTAACTTGCTCAAAACCCTCCACAGTGAAAAATAACAGGTAGAGTTTCTTCTTCATATCCACCAATCTCTCAAAGGGAATTTTGCAAGGGTATGTACAAGCTATCTTGATTCTTATTGTTTCATGGAAGCTCTTGAAAATGACATTCCAATCCACGTCCACAAGGATGCCAAAACACCCAGCAACTTGCGCAAAAACCTTCCAAGCACACCGTTTTGGTGGAATTCCATCAACAACCACCCAAGCTTCTTTCAGTTCTCCAAATTCATCAAGCATCCCTTCCCACTCGCAGATCTTAACTGAAACACCATCAGTAGGAAGATTAAACACTGGAAACTCAATTAGGTCTTCCACATTCTTCCATGGAGGAAATCTAAGCAAGAATTTCTTCTTCTCCAATTCTCTGATCTACCAGGGCCACTCCTTGTTTTTGCAGGAAATTCCATTTCACTGAACCAACAACTCGGAAGTAGAAACTTCACCTTTCACTACTCTCAGAACAGCATAGTTTTTGTAATTCAGCTAACTAGATCCGATTGGCAGAGGAACATCAACATGATAGAACCCCAGGCCAGCAGCAGCACTTCCAAAGTAAGTGGTTGTAGGTTGTGCACGAGTCCAAGCAGCACAGTTGTTCACATTATGATTCCCATTGCATATAAAACATTTCTTAGGTTCGATGCAGTTGCCAACATAGTGCCCGGGCCAGCCACAATTGAAACAAGTCATCTCCTTGTACCTTGGGTCCAGGGGTTGCACGTGAGGGGGTTGAGGAGCTTGAGGGATCGGAGCAGGGGCCGGGACAGGGGCTTGGATAACTTTCCCCCCTCCCGCCGGCTTGGCCCCTCCCTGTTGGATGGGGATCGCTGGAGGAGGACCCACAACTCGCCCTTCTTGAGCTGGGGCCAACTTCTTCGTGGCCGAAGGGCGACGACTCCGATTACCCTGACCATGGTTCTCCATCTTTCTCACTGAAGGAAATATGCCCTAGAGGCAATAATAAAGTTATCATTTATTTCCTCATATCATGATAAATGTTTATTATTCATGCTAGAATTGTATTAACCGGAAACATGATACATGTGAGAATACATAGAAAAACTTAATGTCACTAGTATGCCTCTACTTGACTAGCTCATTAATCAAAGATGGTTATGTTTCCTAACCATAGACATGTGTTGTCATTTGATTAATGGGATCACATCATTAGGAGAATGATGTGATTGACTTGACCCATTCCGTTAGCCTAGCACTTGATCGTTTAGTATGTTGCTATTGCTTTCTTCATGGCTTATACAAAGTTCCTACAACTATGAGATTATGCAACTCCCGTTTACCGGAGGAACACTTTGTGTGCTACCAAACGTCACAACGTAACAGGGTGATTATAAAGGAGCTCTACAGGTGTCTCCAAAGGTACATGTTGAGTTGGCGTATTTCGAGATTAGGTTTTGTCACTCCGATTGTCGGAGAGGTATCTCTAGGCCCTCTCGGTAATGCACATCACTATAAGCCTTGCAAGGAATGTAGCTAATGAGTTAGTTACGGAATGATGCATTACATAATGAGTAAAGAGACTTGCCGGTAACGAGATTGAACTAGGTATTGGATACCGACGATCGAATCTCGGGCAAGTAACATACCGATGACAAAGGGAACAACGTATGTTGTTATGCTGTTTGACCGATAAAGATCTTCATAGAATATGTAGGAGACAATATGAGCATCCAGGTTCCGCTATTGGTTATTGACCGGAAACAGTTCTAGGTCATGTCTACATAGTTCTCGAACCCATAGGGTCCGCATGCTTAATGTTACGATGGCAGTTTTATTATGAGTTTATAAGTTTTGATGTATCGAAGGTTGTTCAGAGTCCCGGATGTGATCACGGACATGATGAGGAGTCTCGAAATGGTCGAGACATAAAGATTGATATATTGGACGACTATATTCGGACATCAGAAGTGTTCCGGGTGATTTCGGAGAAAACCGGAGTGCCGGAGGGTTACCGGAACCCTCCCGGGAACTAATGGGCCTTGTTGGGCCCTAGTGGAGAGAGAGAGGGGCCGGCCAAGGCAAGAGGCGTGCCCCCTCACCTTGAGTCCGAATAGGACAAGGAAGGGGGGGCGCCCCCCTTGCCTTTCCCCTCTCCCACTCCTTCCTTCCCCCTCCTTCTTGGACTAGGAAAGGGAGGGCCAAACCTAGTTGGAGTAGGTTTCCCCCTCCTAGGGCGCGCCACCCCCATGGCCGGCCCCCTCCTCCTCCCCCCTTTATATACGGAGGAGGGGGCACCTCTAGACACACAAGTTGATATTCATGATCGTTCCTTAGCCATGTGCGGTGCCCCCCTCCACCATATTCCACCTCGGTCATATTGTAGCGGTGCTTAGGCGAAGCCCTGCATCGGTAGAACATCATCATCATCACCACGCCGTCGTGTTGATGGAACTCATCCCCGACACCCTGCTGGATCGGAGTCCGGGGATCGTCATCGAGCTGAACGTGTGCTGAACTCGGAGGTGCCGTACGTTCGGTACTTGGATCGGTCGGATCGTGAAGACGTACGACTACATCAACCGCGTTATCATAACGCTTCCGCTTTCGGTCTACGAGGGTACGTGGACAACACTCTCCCCTCTCGTTGCTATGCATCACCATGATCTTGCGTGTGCGTAGGATTTTTTTTAAAATTACTACGTTCCCCAATAGTGGTATCAGAGCCAGGTTTTATGCGTTGATGTTATATGCACGAGTAGAACACAAGTGAGTTGTGGGCGATACAAGTCATACTGCTTACCAGCATGTCATACTTTGGTTCAGCGGTATTGTTGGATGAAGCGGCCCGGACCGACATTACGCGTACGCTTACGCAAGACTGGTTTTACCGCCGTGCTTTGCACACAGGTGACTAGCGGGTGTCTGTTTCTCGAACTTTAGTTGAACTGAGTGTGGCTACGCCCGGTCCTTGCGAAGGTTAAAACAACACTAACTTGACGAACTATCGTTGTGGTTTTGATGCGTAGGTAAGAACGGTTCTTGCTCAGCCCGTAGCAGCCACGTAAAATTTGCAACAACAAAGTAGAGGACGTCTAACTTGTTTTTGCAGGGCATGTTGTGATGTGATATGGTCAAGACGTGATGCTATATTTTATTGTATGAGATGATCATGTTTTGTAACCGAAGTTATCGGCAACTGGCAGGAGCCATATGGTTGTCGCTTTATTGTATGAAATGCAAACGCCCTGTAATTGCTTTACTTTATCACTAAGTGGTAGCGATAGTCGTAGAAGCAATAGATGGTGTAACGACAATGATGCTACGATGGAGATCAAGGTGTCGCGCCGGTGACGATGGTGATCACGACGGTGCTTCGGAGATGGAGATCACAAGCACAAGATGATGATGGCCATATCATATCACTTATATTGATTGCATGTGATGTTTATCCTTTATGCATCTTATCTTGCTTTGATTGACGGTGGCATTTTAATATGATCTCTCACTAAATTATCAAGAAGTGTTCTCCCTGAGTATGCACCATTGCAAAAGTTCTTCGTGCTGAGACACCACGTGATGATCAGGTGTGATAGGCTCTACGTTCAAATACAACGAGTGCAAAACAGTTGCACACGCGGAATATTCAGTTTAAACTTGACGAGCCTAGTGAAAGTGCAACTATCCCTAGGTGGTTTTGGTAATTCATAACAACATATAGCTCATTGAGCTAATGCTATTCCAAGACTATTATTTTAGGAAAGCTCAATGAATGGCATGGCATGGATGATGAAAGTGGATCCCTCAAAATATCAAGGACAAAGGATTGGTTCAAGCTCAAAAGCTCAAGACTCTTCATCTTACATTTTAGTGATCCAAGATCACAATGAGTCTATAGGAAAAGCCAATACTATCAAGGAGGGATGAGGTGTTGCTTAATGAGCCTCTTGCTTCAAGTGCTTAGTGATATGCTCCAAATACCCTCAACTACTTTCTCACATCCTCATATGACCTAAACCCAAAGTCAAAATCGGTCACACCGATTCTTTCTATCCGGCGCCACCGAGTTCAAATGTCATAGCCACTACCACAAACCCTAGGCAAATCGGTCTTACCGATAGGGATCTCGGTCTCACCGAGATGGGATTGTAATCTCTCTATTTCCCTTCGTAACGTTTCGGTCTAACAGAAGTGAGCGATCGGTCCCACCGAGATTGCAATGTAAACTCCCTGTTTCCCTTTCATAACATTTCGGTCTCACCGAAATGAGCGAATCGGTCCCATCGAGTTTACCTGACCAACTCTCTGGAAAGCTTATTACCAAAATTGGTCTCACCGAGTTTGTGTAATCGGTCTTACCGAGATTACGTTATGCCCTAACCCTAACCATATTGGTCCTACCGAGTTGCATGTTGGTCCCATCGAAAATCCTAATGGTCACTAGGTTTACTAAATCGGTCCGACCGAGTCTGTTGGATCGGTCCCACCGAGTTTGGTAAATTGTGTGTAACGGTTAGATTTTGTGTGGAGGCTATACATACCCCTCCACCTCCTCTTCATTCGTGGAGAGAGCCATCAGAACAAACCTACACTTCCAACTTACCATTTCTGAGAGAGAACCACCTACTCATGTGTTGAGGCCAAGATATTCCATTCCTATCATATGAATCTTGATCTCTAGCCTTCCCCAAGTTGCTTTCCACTCAAATCTTCTTTCAACCAGATCCAAATCCTATGAGAGAGAGTTGAGTGTTGGGGAGACTATCATTTGAAGCACAAGAGCAAGGAGTTCATCATCAATGCACCATTTGTTACTTCTTGGAGAGTGGTGTCTCCTAGATTGGCTAGGTGTCACTTGGGAGCCTCCGACAAGATTGTGGAGTTGAACCAAGGAGTTTGTAAGGGCAAGGAGATCGCCTACTTCGTGAAGATCTACCGCTAGTGAGGCAAGTCTTTCGTGGGCGACGGCCATGGTGGGATAGACAAAGTTTCTTCTTCGTGGACCCTTCGTGGGTGGAGCCCTCCGTGGACTCGCGCAACCGTTACCCTTTGTGGGTTGAAGTCTCCATCAACGTGGATGTACGATAGCACCACCTGTCGGAACCACGCCAAAAACATCTGTGTCTCCAATTGCGTTTGAATCCTCCAAACCCTTCCCTTTACTTTCTTGCAAGTTGCATGCTTTAATTTCCGCTGCTCATATACTCTTTGCATGCTTGCTTGAATTGTGTGATGATTGCTTGACTTGTCCAAAGATTGCTAAAATCTGCCAAACTCTAAAATTGGGAAAAGGTTAAGTTTTGAATTGGTCAAGTAGTCTAATCACCCCCCCCCTCTAGACATACTTAAAGGTTCTACAAGTGGTATCAGAGCTTTGGTTTCCATTTGCTTTGATTTCCATAGCTTTTGGTGGTCATAGCCTTGGTTTCACAACCTAGGAGAGTATGGCGTCTAGTGAGGGAAATTATCACCGTAGAGGTCCTTACTTTGATGGTACTAATTTTGCTAGTTGGAAGCATAAGATGAAAATGCATATTCTCAGACATAACCCCGCCGTTTGGGCAATTATTTGTATTGGCTTGCAAGGTGAATTCTTTGATGGGAGAGAGCCGAACAGTGAAGCTAATGCGGATGCATTGAAGATGCTGCAATACAACACTCAAGCTTGTGATATCATCTTCAACGGATTGTGCCCCGAAGAATTCAACAAAATCAGCCGTCTTGAGAATGCAAAGGAAATTTGGGATACTTTGATTGATATGCATGAAGGTACTGACTCCATCAAGGAATCCAAGCTGGATGTGCTCCAAAGTCAGCTTGACAAGTTCAAAATGAAGGATGGTGAAGGTGTCGCTGAAATGTACTCTAGGCTTGCTCTTATCAAAAATGAGATTGCCGGCTTTGGGAGTGAAGAGATGACCGACAGATTCATCATCAAGAAGATCCTAAGAGCATTGGATGGAAAGTATGATACCGTGTGCACATTGATCCAGATGATGCCAAATTACAAAGATCTCAAGCCAACGGAAGTCATTGGAAGAATTGTTGCTCATGAGATGTCACTCAAGGATAAGGAGGAACTTCACAACAAGTCAAGTGGTTCTTACAAAGCCTCATGTGAAGCCCCCACATCATCAAGTGAGAAACAAACCTTCAATGAAGAATTGAGCTTAATGGTGAAGAACTTCAACAAATTCTACAAGAGTAGAAGCAAAGAAAGAAGCTCTAAGTCAAGGTCCTACAATGACAAAAGATCTTCTAGTCGAGAGCGCAATTGCTACAATTGTGGGAGACCCGGACACTATTCCAATGAGTGTACGGCACCCTACAAAAGAAGAGAAGATTCTCCAAAAAGAAGAAGCAAAAGAGAAGAATCACCACCAAGAGAGAGGAGGAGTAGAGATGATCGTTATGAACGAAGACCCTCACGGAGAAGCAAGGATTCGGAAAGGAAGGACAAGTCATCAAGGAGCTACACAAAACGAAGACATCAAGCTCATGTTGGTGAATGGGTATCCGGCTCCGACTCCGACAATCACTCCGAGAGAAGCTATCACTCCGACTCCGAATATACTCAAGATGAAGGTGTTGCCGGTCTAGCACTTGTGTCAACCAACTCCTACGACATATTTGACTCACCAAATGAAGGAATTGGAAGATGCTTCATGGCCAAAGGTCCAAAGGTAACACATCCCGAGTATGTTGATTTCAATAGTGATGAAGATGACTTGCTAGGTGATGATGATTTACTTGTTGACAACTCTAGTGATGAATACTATGATGAAACGTCAATTAATCATGCTAATCAAGATAAAACGAATGACAGTGATAAGGAGAAGATTGAGCTTCTAACTAAAGAACTAAACACTCTTAAGTTAGCTCATGAAACTATCTTCGAAGATCATCGAGAACTTTTAAGGGCTCATGAGAAGTTACGCTTTGAAAAGCTCAATCTTGAGCAAGAGCATGAGTTCTTAAAAGCAATCAATGATGATCTCCGTAAGAAAAGTTCTTCTTACATTGCCAAGCGTTTACTCTTATCTACTTACATGCCTCAAGTCAAGTCTAGTAACAAGTACAAGAAAGATCTTCCCTCTAGTAGTAACAATGATAATGCCAAATCCAATATTGTTGCTTCTAGTAGTTCTATTGATTCCACTAATGATTCTCTTAGCCAAGTTACACTTGAGCAAGAAAATAGCTTATTGAAGGGAATTATAGAGAAAGGTGTATACAAGAGCCTTGCCGGGAGTAAGCAATTCGAGGAAATTGTACGCAAGCAAGGAAGGCACCGGAAGAATCAAGGTGTTGGATTTGGACGAAAGTTCAATGCCAATGGAGTTGAGTGGGAGGAAGATCAATACCCCAAGACGAAGTTTGTTCCTCAACAAGAGAAGTATGATCCTACTTCCTTCAAGGGAACACAAGCACAAGATGATCTTCCACCACAAGACCACAAGAACAAAGGCAAGGACAAGCTTCAAGAGGAGATTGATGCATTTGAAGAAGCACCTAAGGCCTTGGTCAAGTGGGTTCCCAAGACTACGTCAAGTTCTACTTCATCAAGTACAACTACAACTCCAAGGATTCCCATCAAGATGATGTGGATCCCGAAGAAGAAGAACTAGAGAGTTCTTGAGGGTGACTCCGCCAACATTCTTCACTCATATCATTATGGCAAGGACAAGTGCAATCAACTTCCACATCTTGCACTAGTTCAAGGAGTCACAAACCCTCATGTTGGTAAGGCAAGGGACAAGGTAACCTAATGATTTCATGGACATCATCTTGTGTGTGCATCACTCTATGTCTATGGATATTCTTGTTTGTTCCTTGTGGGACTAACCCATGTAGGTATGTTGAAAGTGCAACTCACTCCAAAGGATTGCTCCAAATGATCTACATCAACATTGAGCATCCACATCTTTTCAACACCTACATGAAGTCATCATCGACAAAACCCAAGGTTAGTTCATCCCTCTAAAAGGGGATCTCACATCTAGGGGGAGCTTAACTCTAAGAATTGAGTCCAAGCAACTCTAATGGTGTGAACACATCAATGCATTATGTAAAAGTGGTAACCCCACTTGAGCTTAAACGATGAGTATGACCTATGAATCAAATGTTTTCATTTGACTCCTAACTCAATATACTCATATATAGATGACCTAGTCATCGCCAATTGTTTGATAGATGCTAGAATTGGTTGTGCATGCTTTGCCACATGTTTCATTTGCCATTCTATTGTGTGAGCATGTTGGTTGCATATTTTACTCATTCGAGGACATCCACTTGTTGCTTTGATTGTTTGGGTTCTTTTTCTTTTTGCCAAGTGGATGGACAAGAATGGCTAAGAACCTTCTCTAGCTATCTATGCTTTTATCGTCTCAGACTCTATTCATGCTACATCACAAAATTTGATCAATTCAGATTCGAACCACTCTGTGTGAGGAGCACTCGGAGTCCCCGATTCGTCATAGACTTAAACTTCCAAAACTTCTTTGTGATTCTCGGTCTGACCGATTCCTCCATTTAGGTCCTACCGAGATCACTAAGTCGATCTAGGTTTTCAATCTCGGTGCAACTGATTTGAACTTTTCGGTCACACCGAGTTGCTGTAACTGTATATAGTTATGCATCTCGGTGCCACCGAGTTGTTCCACTCGGTCACACCGACAGGGTCGGGCTATATATACTCACGAGCAAAAATTTGGAAATTTCTCCAAACCCCTTCGCCCGCGCATAGGTCGCTCTGCCTCCAAGGTCTCCGGATCGTCTCCTCGTCGCCAGCCGCCTCCTGTCGCTGGTCTCCACTGCCGTCAATGGAATTCACCCCCGCCATTGCCGCCGTAGCGAGTTCATCGCCAAGCTAGGGTATGGACTCGATCACAGTGCTATCCTCGTCTGATTCCTAGCACATTGTGTTCTTTATGATTCTTGCCACGATTGAAACACTCCTATCCAGTCAATACAATCCTTAGAATAGATGCGATTTGAAAATTTAGGGTTAGGTTTCCGCCGAAACCATCTCGGACCCACCGAGTTGAAAAACTCGGTCCCACCAATTTGGCTAACGCCATTGCACTAGTAACTCTCGGTCTGACCGAGAATTGCTAATCAGTGTGACCGATTTTAGAACTTTGTGAAACCCTAGCAGTCTCGGTGCCACCGAACTGTGACTCGGTCCTACCGAGTTCACCAGTTTAGGTTCCAAAACTGCTTCGGTATCACCGAGTTTGAAAATCAGTTGATCCGAAATGCTTTCTGTGGAAAACTAAAACTGAGTTTTTGAATCATTCTTTTGCAAAAATCTCTGCATTTTGTGATGCTCATCCATTCTATCTCATCTACAACTATTCACAGGGTCAGCAGTCAGTGATTTCAGCATGTCAAACCAAAGTGATAGTCAAAACAAGTCAGAAGAGCAGATTCACATGAGTGAGGGCACTAGTCCCTCAAGTTCTTCAGATGATGGCAGCAGGAGCACCCCAAGAAATCTGCCTAAAGCTGCCACCAGGACAAGGAAGAAGAGAACCTCAGAATCTGAGGATGAGGATTATAGGGCAGAAGAGGATGAGGCTACTTCCAAGAAGGTAGTGCTCAAAAAGGAGTATGAGACAACAAAGAACACAAAGCCTGGACTAAATAGGAAGGTTCCTGCCAAGAGGACACCTATGCTGAAGGTCAGAGGATCAACTCAACTGCCTGAAAAGACTGATCCCAAAGAGGCACCTGCAAGAAGAGTCACAACTTCCAAACCCAAGAAAGTTCCCACTTTAGAAACTATGAAGTTTACCATTGAATCAGAAGATGAAGCTGCAGGTCAAGATAAGAAGAAGAAGAGAGCCAGAACCACTACTGCCCAGGTTCTTGGAAATCCCTCTATGAGGAGAGACTCTGAAGAGGAAGAAGAGGTTGCTGCACCAGCACCCAAGGCACAAAAGCTAATGGGTGATGCTATAAAGTCAGGGGCTGCAACATCAAAGCCCAAAGAAGCACCCAAGACTGCCCCCAAGACCAAGAGTGCAGCAAAGAGGAATACCATGAGTATTCCAGCTACTGAGAAGAACAAGGCCCTAGTGCCTGAAGTTGCTGCTGAAGAAGATGATGAAGGACAAGTCCTGAGGAAGCTAAAGCCCAAGATTCCAGACCACAATGATGCTCATCCTGTGGCTGAGGACATGAATATCAGGAGAGACTCAGGGTTGAGGCTATGGAGAATGGAAGATCCATATGCCACCAGGAGAAGAACTGCTGTTGATTACAGGTTCCATACAAAGGAACAACAGGACTTCTATGAGACAATCTTGTTGGACAAGAATCCCATAGTGTGTGATATGAGGTGGGTCGACTGGACCTACATGAAAGAGAATGAAGAACACTATCCTGGAGTGCAAGACAGTTTTGTTGCTTGTGGAGTTGCAGATTTTGTTGGGCAGAAGCTCACCAACTGGAATGATGAACTCATTATGCAATTCTACTCCACAGCCCATTTCTATCCAGATGGGAGGATAGTTTGGATGTCTGAAGGTACAAGGTACCAGTCAACCATTGAGGAATGGGCAAATCTGATCAATGCCCCAAAGGAGAGTGAAGATGACTTGGATGTCTATGCCAAGAAGAAGATGGATCACAATTCCATGGATCATATGTACAAGGAGATCCCAAACAAAGCTCTTGAGACTTTCAAGTTTGGGTCAGTCCATTTTCTTCTGTCAGGGCTGCCAATGATCAACTGGATCCTAAGGCACACTCTTTTGCCCAAGTCAGGTGACCACAACATGATTAGAGGCCATGCTATCAACTTGCTGCACTTGTTTGATGTGCCATAAAAATTCAAGGTCATGAGCCTCATTGTTGATACCATTAAGAGGACAGCAGCAGACCAGAAGAGAAGTTGTGGGTATGCCCCACAGATTCAGGAGTTAATTAACTCAAAGATGGGCACAGGAAAATATCTGTTGGATAAGGAACACTTTGCTCTCTATCCAGACTTTGAGGATAATCAAGTTGTAATGAATGAGAATGAACCATCATCAGTGCAAGCTCAAGAGAAGAAGGAGAAAGCAAAGAGAGAGAAGGCTGCCAAGATGCCAACTCAAGAGGAGGCATCTGAGTACTTTTTGAAGAACAAGCAGGAGCAGCTTGGTTACTTGATAGCATCAACACTAAGGATTGATAAGGGGTTGGCCACCCTAACTCAAAACCAGGAGAGCCTGGAAAGAATCATGGAACAAAAATTCTATGATCTAGATGTCAAAGTAACTGAGATTCAGTCAGTTGTGGAGCAGCTTCAGGATGACATGCAGGAGAGGAAGGGCAAGACAACCACTGATGCATTTGCCAGAGTGCCTAGAGCTCAGAGGTCAGCTGCAGTGCCTGTGACAGACACTAGAGCCACATCATCTGCACCAGCTACAGCTCCTACAGCTCCAGTGCAACCAGCTCCAGCACCAACTCCTCCAGCTCCATCCACATCAACTGAAGCCTTTGTCCAAGGAGCCCACTCTACACCACCACCTGAAGATCAAGCCTGAGAGTCGATCTAGCACTATGCATTTTCTATGAACTTTTTGGTAACTTGTTGCCAAAGGGGGAGAAAAATGTATAGATCATAGGCTTCGAGAGAGAGAGTGTGTGTTGCTTTTGTTCTCTCTTGCTTTGGTGGTTAAACTTTTTTTTCTTTTGATTGCTTGAGATACTATGCTATTACCTGTGAGACATTGATGATCATGTGTTTGATCATAAGCTACACTTATGCTTGTTTGATGATATTATCTTACCTATCCTTTTATGATCATTCACTTTGCTTGGTGATGAGTGCATGTATTCAATCTTTATTATTTTGAGCGCTCCACCAAGATGTATGTGACATGGAAGAGTAACCCATGAGCCTAATTCCTTGTGCATTTGAAGTCCAAAGCAAAATTTTAAACTATGCACAAATTTAGGGGGAGCTCTTGCTTATCACATACTTCTCAAAGCGACGATGTTTTTCAATCTTATTATCATGTGTCGAAGCTTTGATCTATACGTTGTCATCAATTCCCAAAAAGGGGGAGATTGAAAGTGCAACTATCCCTAGGTGGTTTTGGTAATTCATAACAACATATAGCTCATTGAGCTAATGCTATTCCAAGACTATTATTTCAGGAAAGCTCAATGAATGGCATGGCATGGATGATGAAAGTGGATCCCTCAAAATATCAATGAAAAAGGATTGGCTCAAGCTCAAAAGCTCAAGACTCTTCATTTTACATTTTAGTGATCCAAGATCACATTAAGTCTATAGGAAAAGCCAATACTATCAAGGAGGGATGAGGTGTTGCTTAATGAGACTCTTGCTTCAAGTGCTTAGTGATATGCTCCAAATACCCTCAACTACTTTCTCACATCCTCATATGACCTAAACCCAAAGTCAAAATCGGTCACACCGATTCTTTCTATCCGGCGCCACCGAGTTCAAATGTCATAGCCACTGCCACAAACCCTAGGCAAATCGGTCTCACCGATAGGGATCTCGGTCTCACCGATATGGGATTGTAATCTCTCTATTTCCCTTCGTAACGTTTTGGTCTAACCTAAGTGAGCGATCGGTCCCACCGAGATTGCAATGTAAACTCCCTATTTCCCTTTCGTAACATTTCGGTCTCACCGAAATGAGCGAATCGGTCCCACCGAGTTTACCTGACCAACTCTCTCGAAAGCTTATTACCAAAATCGGTCTCACCGAGTTTGTGTAATCGGTCTTACCGAGATTACGTTATGCCCTAACCCTAACCATATCGGTCCTACCGAGTTGCATGTCGGTCCCACCGAAAATCCTAACGGTCACTAGGTTTACTAAATCGGTCCGACCGAGTCTGTTGGATCGGTCCCACCGAGTTTGGTAAATTGTGTGTAACGGTTAGATTTTTTGTGGAGGCTACATATACCCCTCCACCTCCTCTTCATTCGTGGAGAGAGCCATCAGAACTAACCTACACTTCCAACTTACCATTTCTGAGAGAGAACCACCTACTCATGTGTTGAGGCCAAGATATTCCATTCCTACCATATGAATCTTGATCTCTAGCCTTCCCCAAGTTTCTTTCCACTCAAATCTTCTTTCAACCAGACCCAAATCCTATGAGAGAGAGTTGAGTGTTGGGGAGACTATCATTTGAAGCACAAGAGCAAGGAGTTCATCATCAACGCACCATTTGTTACTTCTTGGAGAGCGGTGTCTCCTAGATTGGCTAGGTGTCACTTGGGAGCCTCCGACAAGATTATGGAGTTTAACCAAGGAGTTTGTAAGGGCAAGGAGATCGCCTACTTCGTGAAGATCTACCGCTAGTGAGGCAAGTCCTTCGTGGGCGACGGCCATGGTGGGATAGACAAGGTTGCTTCTTCGTGGACCCTTCGTGGGTGGAGCCCTCCGTGGACTCGCGCAACCGTTACCCTTCGTGGGATGAAGTCTCCATCAACATGGATGTACGATAGCACCACCTATCGGAACCACGCCAAAAACATCCGTGTCTCCAATTGCGTTTGAATCCTCCAAACCCTTCCCTTTACTTTCTTGCAAGTTGCATGCTTTAATTTCCGCTGCTCATATACTCTTTGCATGCTTGCTTGAATTGTGTGATGATTGCTTGACTTGTCCAAAGATTGCTAAAATCTGCCAAACTCTAAAATTGGGAAAAGGTTAAATTTTTAATTGGTCAAGTAGTCTAATCACTCCTCCTCTAGACATACTTCAAGGTCCTACACCTAGCATATACAGATATGGCCTTGGAACACGGAGACCGAAAGGTCGAACGTGAATCATATAGTAGATATGATCAACATAGTGATGTTGACCATTGAAACTACTCCATCTGACGTGATGATCGGACATGGTTTAGTTGATTTGGATCACGTAATCACTTAGATGACTAGAGAGATGTTTGTCTAAGTGGAAGTTCTTAAGTAATATGATTAATTGAACTTAAATTTATCATGAACTTAGTACCTGATAGTATTTTGCTTGTCTATGTTTGTTGTAGATAGATGGCTCGTGTTGTTGTTCCGTTGAATTTTAATGTGTTCCTTGAGAAAGCTAAGTTGAACGATGATGGTAGCAATTACATGGACTGGGTTCGTAACCTGAGGATTATCCTCGTTGCTGCACAGAAGAATTACGTCCTGGAAGCACCGCTGGGTGCCAGGCCTGCTGCAGATGCAACTGACGACGTTAAGAACGTTTGGCAAAGCAAAGCTGATGACTACTTGATATTTCAGTGTGCCATGCTTTACGGTTTAGAACCGGGTCTTCAACGACGTTTTGAACGTCATGGAGCATATGAGATGTTCCAGGAGTTGAAGTTAATATTTCAAGCAAATGCCCAGATTGAGAGATATGAAGTCTCTAATAAGTTCTATAGCTGTAAGATGGAGGAGAATAGTTCTGTCAGTGAACACATACTCAAAATGTCTGGGTATAATAATCACTTGATTCAACTGGGAGTTAATCTTCCTGATGATAGTGTCATTGACAGAATTCTTCAATCACTGCCACCAAGCTACAAGAGCTTCGTGATGAACTATAATATGCAAGGGATGGACAAGACTATTCCCGAGCTCTTCGCAATGCTAAAGGCTGCGGAGGTAGAAATCAAGAAGGAGCATCAAGTGTTGATGGTTAATAAGACCACCAGTTTCAAGAAAAAGGGCAAAGGGAAGAAGAAGGGGAACTTCAAAAAGAACAGCAAACAAGTTGCTGCTCAAGAGAAGAAACCTAAGTCTGGACCTAAGCCTGAGACTGAGTGCTTCTACTGCAAGCAGACTGGACACTGGAAGCGGAACTGCCCCAAGTATTTGGCGGATAAGAAGGATGGCAAAGTGAACAAAGGTATATGTGATATACATGTTATTGATGTGTACCTTACTAATGCTCGCGGTAGCACGTGGGTATTTGATACTGGTTCTGTTGCTAATATTTGCAACTCGAAACAGGGACTACGGATTAAGCGAAGATTGGCTAAGGACGAGGTGACGATGCGCGTGGGAAATGGTTCCAAAGTCGATGTGATCGCGGTCGGCACGCTACCTCTACATCTACCATCGGGATTAGTTTTAGACCTAAATAATTGTTATTTGGTGCCAGCGTTGAGCATGAACATTATATCTAGATCTTGTTTGATGCGAGACAGTTATTCATTTAAATCAGAGAATAATGGTTGTTCTATTTATATGAGTAATATCTTTTATGGTCATGCACCCTTGAAGAGTGGTCTATTTTTATTAAATCTCGATAGTAGTGATACACATATTCATAATGTTAAAGCCAAAAGATGCAGAGTTGATAATGATAGTGCAACTTATTTATGGCACTGCCGTTTAGGTCATATCGGTGTAAAGCGCATGAAGAAACTCCATACTGATGGACTTTTGGAATCACTTGATTATGAATCACTTGGTACTTGCGAACCTTGCCTCATGGGCAAGATGACTAAAACGCCGTTCTCCGGAACTATGGAGCGAGCAACTGATTTGTTGGAAATCATACATACTGATGTATGTGGTCCAATGAATATTGAGGCTCGCGGCGGGTATCGTTATTTTCTCACCTTCACAGATGATTTGAGCAGATATGGGTATATCTACTTGATGAAACACAAGTCTGAAACATTTGAAAAGTTCAAAGAATTTCAGAGTGAAGTGGAAAATCATCGTAACAAGAAAATAAAATTTCTACGATCTGATCGTGGAGGAGAATATTTGAGTTACGAGTTTGGTTTATATTTGAAACAATGCGGAATAGTTTCGCAACTCACGCCACCCGGAACACCACAATGAAATGGTGTGTCCGAACGTCGTAATCGTACTTTACTGGATATGGTGCGATCTATGATGTCTCTTACTGAATTACCGCTATTGTTTTGGGGTTATGCTTTAGAGACGGCCGCATTCATGTTAAATAGGGCACCATCAAAATCCGTTGAGACGACGCCTTATGAACTGTGGTTTGGCAAGAAACCAAAGTTGTCGTTTCTTAAAGTTTGGGGCTGCGATGCTTATGTAAAGAAACTTCAACCAGATAAGCTCGAACCCAAATCGGAGAAATGTGTCTTCATAGGATACCCAAAAGAAACTATTGGGTACACCTTCTATCACAGATCTGAGGGCAAGATTTTCGTTGCTAAATTCGGATCCTTTCTAGAGAAGGAGTTTCTCTCGAAAGAAGTGAGTGGGAGGAAAGTAGAACTTGATGAGGTAACTGTACCTGCTCCCTTATTGGAAAGTAGTTCATCACAAGAACCGGTTCCTGTGACAACTACACCAATTAGTGAGGAAGCTAATGATATTGATCATGAAACTTCAGATCAAGTTTCTACTGAACCTCGTAGGTCTGCCAGAGTAAGGTCCGCACCAGAGTGGTACAGTAATCCTATTCTGGAAGTCATGTTACTTGACCATGGCTAACCTACGAACTATGAGGAAGCGATGATGAGCCCAGATTCCGCAAAATGGCTTGAAGCCATGAAATCTGAGATAGGATCCATGTATGAGAACAAAGTATGGACTTTGGTTGACTTACCCAATGATCGGCAATCCATTGAAAATAAATGGATCTTCAAGAAGAAGACTGACGCTGATGGTAATGTAACTGTCTACAAAGCTCGACTTGTTGCAAAAGGTTTTTGACAAGTTCAAAGGGTTGACTACGATGAGACTTTCTCACCCGTAGCGATGCTTAAGTCTGTCCGAATCATGTTAGCAATTGCCGCATTTTATGATTATGAAATTTGGCAAATGGATGTCAAAACTACATTCCTAAATGGATTTCTGGAAGAAGAGTTGTATATGATGCAACCGGAAGGTTTTGTTGATCCAAAAGGTGCTAACAAAGTGTGCAAGCTCCAGCGATCCATTTATGGACTGGTGCAAGCATCTCGGAGTTGGAATAAACGCTTTGATAGTGTGATCAAAGCATATGGTTTTATACAGACTTTTGGAGAAGCTTGTATTTACAAGAAAGTGAGTGGGAGCTCTGTAGCATTTTTGATATTATATGTAGATGACATATTGTTAATTGGAAATGATATAGAATTTCTGGATAACATAAAGGGATACTTGAATAAAAGTTTTTCAATGAAATACCTCGGTGAAGCTGCTTACATATTGGGAATCAAGATCTATAGAGATAGATCAAGATGCTTAATTGGACTTTCACAAAGCACATACCTTGATAAAGTTTTGAAAAAGTTCAAAATGGATCAGGCAAAGAAAGGGTTCTTGCCTGTATTACAAGGTGTGAAGTTGAGTCAGACTCAATGCCCGACCACCGCAGAAGATAGAGAGAAAATGAAAGATGTTCCCTATGCTTCGGCCATAGGCTCTATCATGTATGCAATGCTGTGTACTAGACCTGACGTATGCTTAGCAATAAGCTTGGCAGGTAGGTACCAAAGTAATCCAGGAGTGGATCACTGGACAGCGGTCAAGAACATCCTGAAATACCTGAAAAGGACTAAGGATATGTTTCTCGTTTATGGAGGTGACAAAGAGCTAGTCGTAAATGGTTACGTCGATGCAAGCTTTGACACTGATCCGGATGATTCTAAATCGCAAACCGGATACGTGTTTTTATTAAACGGTGGAGCTGTAAGTTGGTGCAGTTCTAAACAAAGCGTCGTGGCGGGATCTACATGCGAAGCGGAGTACATAGCTGCTTAGGAAGCAGCAAATGAAGGAGTCTGGATGAAGGAGTTCATTTCCGATCTAGGTGTCAGTGCATCGGGACCAATGAAGATCTTCTGTGACAATACTGGTGCAATTGCCTTGGCAAAGGAATCCAGATTTCACAAGAGGACCAAGCACATCAAGAGACGCTTCAATTCCATCCGGGACCAAGTCCAGGTGGGAGACATAGAGATTTTCAAGATACATACGGATCTGAATGTTGCAGACCCGTTGACTAAGCCTCTTCCACGAGCAAAACATGATCAGCACCAAGACTCCATGGGTGTTAGAATCATTACTATGTAATCTAGATTATTGACTCTAGTGCAAGTGGGAGACTGAAGGAAATATGCCCTAGAGGCAATAATAAAGTTATTATTTATTTCCTCATATCATGATAAATGTTTATTATTCATGCTAGAATTGTATTAACTGGAAACATGATACATGTGTGAATACATAGACAAACTTAATGTCACTAGTATGCCTCTACTTGACTAGCTCATTAATCAAAAATGGTTATGTTTCCTAACCATAGACATGTGTTGTCATTTGATTAACGGGATCACATCATTAGGAGAATGATGTAATTGACTTGACCCTTTCCGTTAGCTGAGCACTTGATCGTTTAGTATGTTGCTATTGCTTTCTTCATGACTTATACAAAGTTCCTACAACTATGAGATTATGCAACTCCCGTTTACCGGAGGAACACTTTGTGTGCTACCAAACGTCACAACGTAACAGGGTGATTATAAAGGAGCTCTACAGGTGTCTCCAAAGGTACATGTTGAGTTGGCGTATTTCGAGATTAGGTTTTGTCACTCCGATTGTCGGAGAGGTATCTCTGGGCCCTCTCGGTAATGCACATCACTATAAGCCTTGCAAGACATGTAGCTAATGAGTTAGTTACGGAATGATGCATTACGTAACGAGTAAAGAGACTTGCCGGTAACGAGATTGAACTAGGTATTGGATACCGACGATCGAATCTCGGGCAAGTAACATACCGATGACAAAGGGAACAACGTATGTTGTTATGCGGTTTGACCGATAAAGATCTTCGTAGAATATGTAGGAGCCAATATGAGCATCCAGGTTACGCTATTGGTTATTTACCGGAAACAGTTCTAGGTCATGTCTACATAGTTCTCGAACCCGTAGGGTCCGCACGCTTAATGTTACGATGATAGTTTTATTATGAGTTTAAGTTTTGATGTACTGAAGGTTGTTCGGAGTCCCGGATGTGATCACGGACATGACGAGGAGTCTCGAAATGGTCGAGACATAAAGATTGATATATTGGACGACTATATTCGGACACTGAAAGTGTTCCGGGTGATTTCGGAGAAAACCGGAGTGTCGGAGGGTTACCGGAACCCTCCCGGGAACTAATGGGCCTTGTTGGGCCCTAGTGGAGAGAGAGAGAGGGGCCGGCCAGGGCAAGAGGCGCGCCCCCTCCCCTTGAGTCCAAATAGGACAAGGAAGGGGGGAGCGGCGCCCCCCTTGCCTTTCCCCTCTCCCACTCCTTCCTCCCCCCTCCTTCTTGGACTAGGAAAGGGTGGGGCAAACCTAGTTGGAATAGGTTTCCCCTCCTAGGGTGCGCCACCCCCTTGGCCGGCCCCCTCCTCCTCCCCCCTTTATATACGGAGGAGGGAGGCACCTCTAGACACACAAGTTGATCTTCGTGATCGTTCCTTAGCCATGTGCGGTGCCCCCCTCCACCATATTCCACCTCGGTCATATCATAGCGGTGCTTAGGCGAAGCCCTGCGTCGGTAGAACATCATCATCATCACCACGCCGTCGTGCTGACGGAACTCATCCCCGACACCCTGCTGGATCGGAGTCCAGGTATCGTCATCGAGCTGAACGTGTGCTGAACTCGGAGGTGCCGTACGTTCGGTACTTGGATCGGTCGGATCGTGAAGACGTACGACTACATCAACCGCGTTGTCATAACGCTTCCGCTTTTGGTCTACAAGGGTACGTGGACAACACTCTCCCCTCTCGTTGCTATGCATCACCATGATCTTGCGTGTGCGTAGGAATTTTTTTTGAAATTACTATGTTCCCCAACACTCACAACCTCAGCAAAGAATCTATTCTCTGGAAGAAATCCAGGGGCAGCTAGCTGGAATTTGGTAGGGGTAGGGTCAAATCGACCAGGGCGAGGAACTGGGAAACAATCTTCGACGGTGAAAGTTTTGGATCAGAAAATATCTATTCTCACCTAGAATAGGGTCGGAATGGTGAATTTAGGGTTCGGAGGCAGTAGTTTAGGTATATGAGGACGGGGGTGGCGGCGAGGGGAGGGAATAACCCAAAGGTGCCCATAGAAATCCGCCTCCTCCTCCTCATTGTTGTTATCCAACCCTAAACACAACTTTTTAGAAGGCGTTTTCGCGTGCACCACACGACCAGAAATCAACGGCGCAGGGACGACCGCAGGTCCAGTCCGTGGCTCGTTCAAACTAGCTTCCCTCTCCCTCACACAAACGAGCATATCATTGTTTTTTGAGCTTGCCGGAGGCGGCGACTTGCCCACCGGACAACTAGGATTTGATGCAGATCTGATCAGACCTGACCCCTCTCCATAAGGGGCATCCACAATTTTCTCCTCACAAACTACATCTACAGCCATAAGGCTTTTCTCTGCAGGTACCTGAATTCCCCCAGCACAAACTGAAATCATACATCGAGCTTGAATTACCTTTGAATGACGATGACGCACCCGCCCACGATCTCCCGCCCAAGGCGGTGGTTCAAGGTTGCTGTCCATCAACCCGAACCCCACCCCGCGCGCCCTCGATCTGAATCGTGCCGCACGGTCGCCGGGAGCCTTGGCCTTCATGGAATTCGTGGGGGGCTGTCCCTCGGCGCCAGGAACTCACGCGGGATCCTGGCCAGCCCAACCACCGACGGCGGCCGGATGTTCAAGCGGGACGGGCTCCACGACTTGAAGAACGCCCACTTGGCTGCCTTCTCTGGATCTGGTGATCCTGCTTCCTGAATCGCCCAGAACAGCAGCTGGTAGTCCGCCCCTTCCTCGTCGCCGGCGAAGCGCGCGCACTCGGAGAAGGTCGAGGTGTGGATGACTCGAATAAGCAGCTCTCCCCACTCGGAGCGGTCGGGGAATCTCTCCACCACCACTCGCAACATCTCCGCACGCGCCTTCGGTGAGGATGTTTCGACCAGCGGGCGCTGCGCCACCGGAACCGGTGACGACGGGGCCGGCGTAGGCGGCACCACCGCCAACGCCGGGTGCGCCCTCCTCGCCCGCGGTCTGCGGTGCGATCGCCCGGCCATCAAGGTCCTCGACTGGGTTGGATCGGATCTGGGAGAGGCAGGCGGTCTCGGGGCGGTGGGTGGAGTTGGGGAGAGGGAGGGGAGAGCGGGGGCGCGGCCTATGAGGAGATGGCTCGCCATTAATGCGGTGGAAGTCGCCATTAATGGCAGTAGGTGGATGTTTCGCCACATCGCCTCGCTCGCTCGCTCGCTCCATGCCCAGCCCCTAGAAAATTGTAATGTAGAAAAGGAAACAAAATAATTCTCAAACGATGGTACTAACAGAAAATTATGCCGCCTCCCTCCCTTCTTTTCTTTGTTTTTTATTCAGGGTGTAATCTATCCGTTTGTTTATTTTCTACTTAAATAATTAGTTTGTCCAAGAGTGTATGCACGTAGCATGCACGGACGATCAGCTCACTCACAGCAGTCGGTCTTCACCAAGACAGAGGCACTCGGTTTATTCTTCCAGCCATAGATCCTCAAGAACCTATAATGGGTGTTGTTGTTTTGTTTTGCAAAGAATCATGTATATTGCGCACATAGCTCACAATTATGAAAACAATAATAAACCGCGTTAAGACAAAGAGCAAAAAAAAAAGGAATTCTTATTCTAAAATGACCAGGCTGGAGAAAGGCTATTATAGAATAACATGAAAATCATTGCATATGCCATTTCAAAAGACTTCCTCAATCTCCGTACGAGAACAAAACCGGGAGGCCCTACATATTTGGTATACAGGAGAAGAAATTTACTTGTGAAAGATAATGAAAATTATCAGTCCCGCACTTTAGTGTACCAACTACTATGACGACATATACTACATGGATGAGGATAGAATACCCCTTATGGTCCATCAAATTTGTACTTTGCTATCGAGAAAATGATGATTCACTAACGAACAGGAATAAACATCACTGTGCTGCTTGCCGACAATTTGGCTCTTTGGTCAAAGTGTTTGTCTCAACCACCGACGATCAAAATATCCACTCTTAAGTAATAGGTTGTTGTTAGAACTCATGATATGTAAGTATTTAAGTACTTCGTTCTGCATTGTACGCCCTATATAGCTAATCTGGAAGGTTCATACCATAGTAACCATTTCAACATCCACATATGCTTGCAAAAGAAGAAGTTCGCCTGGTATTTGTTTTTTGCTCTTTATGGCAAGTATTGCATAGAAGTCTTTGCAGCGCATCGTGCGCCAAATAGGAGGTCCCCACGCCCGCTTGGTTCACTGAAGTGGGAAGCGTGATGCGGTACGTGGAGTGGGCCACATTTTTAGTCCGTGACACCGAGGGAGCCTGCTGTGCTAGGATTAGTAAAATTCTGAACGCACCCTCACCGATGATGTCGAGTTTTGGATTTCGCCCAAAAAAATTAATTTTGGCCAAAATTCATCCATCTTGTTTGGGCCCGGTATTAGTACAAACCGGTCCAAGAATTTTGGCCATATTTGAATTTTTAGGTCGAGCCCTGGTCCAAAATAGCCCACAGACATCGCAGTGGTATATAAACCGCATCCAACCTCTTGTAACCTTAACTTTCATCCTCCCCCCCCCCCCTAAATCTCCACCCCTAGCGCGGCGGCCTTGGCAACCAGCAGAGGGAAGCGGCGCCAATCCGCCTCCGCCCACCCTCCTCCTCCGATCCAGTCCTCCAGGTGCGTCAAGCCTCCTTTCCTTCGGCGTTCCACCTCCTCGAGCCCTCCTCCCCATTCTTCTCTTTCCCATGGAGGGCGAAGGTTGCGACCGTCACTGCTCCGTGTACGGGGCGACCCTATTGATGGCAGCAACACCATGGAGCATGCCCACATGAGGTTGGGGCTAATAATTTTTGGGGGCAAGGCTATCTCACGCCCACTTGCCCACAGTCGATTTCCGACAACAACATCTTTCCTTCTTTGGCATCTGTTCTTTATTCCTTTTCTAATCTTCACAAAAATTCATATGTGACTGGTTCACCTTTCCTTCATAGCATCTGTCCCTGGCTTAACATAGATGGAATGTTTAGAGAAACACAACGGACCCCACGGTTGAATTTAAGAGAGAGGGATTTATTAGAGGGAAGGCACCGAGCCCCACAGTTGAATTCAACGTGGGGGATACTTAGGGGGTGTTTGTTTTCAGGGACTTTTTTGTGTAGGGACTAGAAAAAGTCCCTCTTAAAGACATTTTTACCAAACGGGAGGGACTTTTTAGGGACTAAACTAGGCATTTGGGACTAAATGAAGAAGACTCTCAGGGAGAGTCTTTTTTGGGACTTTTTGGACTTTTCCAACAATGCCCCTCCATGCATCCATTGGCCCGCCACCCCATGGTATTGTTTGATTGTTATTTTTCTATATAATAGGGGCAACATGGCCATTTAATAACCTCTAGGAAGGGACTAGGGACTTTTTAGTCTCTGGAAACAAACAGGGAGAGACTTTTTAGGGACTACGAACTTTTTAGTTGGGACTAGAAAAAGTCCTAGGACTTATGAACCAAAGGCCTTATTAGAAGAAAGGCACCGAGTATGTAACCATCCAACACTTTCCGCGTGGGCATCGAGTGCCATAGCGCTCGCACGAAGGAGTAAATTTGATTATTTTTTTTGCATGAATTGTATAAATTTTACACGTATATTTGCTAAAGATTCTACAAAGACTTTTGCTCTGGTTTATTTTAAAGTTTTGGGAAATTTCGGTCAATTTTCATTCTTGGTTTGTCATTTTTGTATGAAATGTACTGAAAAAACGATTTTTGCCCGTTTCCCGTAGGCCCCCGATGGCACCGGCGCATGCTCCTGGAGGCGGCGATGACGTGACCGTGGCGGAGTGCCCAATCTGCATGGAGGAGCTGGTGGCCAACAACAACTGCGGATCCGTGAGGAGATTGCCCGGTTGCTTGCACTCCTTCCACGAAAGCTGCATCACACAATGGCTCTGCAGGGCGGCCACGTGTCCGTGCTGTCGGCGCGACATGGCAGCATACAATATCTGCGCGTACCCGGTGTCATCGTTCTACTCGGAGACGGTCGTGACTGTTGCGCTGAACATTCCGCGCCGCCCTCGACAATGAAATGACCGTTCCGACTGACCGTTGTTCCGACGTATGTGTGGCCTCTGTCGACACCTAATAATGAGATCGGCACGAGCATGCTTGTTCCCCTGTACTGCACAACAGGACAGTATGCTGGCCCGATGCAGAAGGATGATGGCAGTTTTACTGGAGTTGAAGAATAATGTTCTCATCTCGACATGTATTGTGGTGTAATTGAACATGGCTCAGAATCAAACTATATTTGGTTGTTTAAACCGGTCGACTGAATTCACAGATGGTGATGGTTGATATGTTTTGATAGTTCCTTGGATATTGAATGTGGATTTGCGGTATTTTTCTTTAAATGCCATACTTGGCAATTTTTAAGAGAGCCGGTTGAAAGATCACAAGCTGCATCATAAACGAAATTTGCCCATACACCTGAGGACTCTGCAAAAATAGAAACATTGATAAGGGAAGATAATCGTACTACCGAGAGTAAAATACACCTATATGTGCTTGGGCATCAGTGAGCAGATATTTGATCAGTTTAAGAAAGATTTGACAGAAGTACAATAGCTACCTGTGTGGTTTATATCTGGGTTTTCTGTGACCCGTCATGCCTTGATATACTAGTAGTTTCCAAGAACGCGCGTGGCAGAAATCATCACTAGTGCCAGCCATAGTGCGAAGGGCCCAAGCCCGAGCTACTTGGTTTATCTCAGACAATCCTTGTGGGATAACTTGATAGAAAGCATTTGATGCCTACAGCAACAGCAAGAATTATTTACAATCACTTGAAACAGCAAATGCCAATTGATCAAGGAAAGAAATAAGCTTCTTATTCAAAATTCAGTGCTTCAAGGTCAGAGATTTCTTGCAGTTTGAACTAGTGGAGAACAGTGGAGAACTCGAGATGCAGCACCCATTTATATGGACAGTGGTTTTTACAAGGATATTGAGCATGCCTTACGCCACTTCATTAGTCTTGTTTTCATGTTGAAATGTAATGAACAACCAGCTTTCCGGCATCTCTGTCGGGAGGGGAATTTCTAGTGGAACCAAACTAAACCTGCGGGATGAGCAACAACAAGATTTTTTTTTTTTTACATTTACTTCCAACAGCAAATGCCCATCGACTAAGGAAAGAAATGAGCTTCTTATTAGCGAAAAAGGTTTTCGCCCCACTTTACATATAAAGCCAACCACCCAAGCCACAAACATGATACAAGAGTTGAGCCACACACATGCACAAGGCTCGAGAGTTCACACACACGCGCGCGCGCGCGCACACACACACACACAACGAAGGTAGCAAGGTTAATGCCGAGGGCACAGCTCAACAAGCCCAAAAAAGGAGAACAAACACCAGCACACCGGCACACCGGAGAGGGCCGAAAGCCTAGTCTGGCTCTGGAGGAGGCGGCGGAAGCGGGGGCGCCACGCGAAAGGCCATCGCTCGGAGGTCGGCGAGGAGGGTGTCGATAGCGTTTCGGTCCTAGCAGGGGCAGAGCCAGAAAATTTGGTCATTGGGTTCACTCATTCACTCTTTGTGAGAACTTGATACTAATTTATGAAGATTAAAGTCTAATTGCAACAAAAAATTATAGCACCCGTAAACAATATAATGAAAAAAATATAGTATCACATATCACATATTGTGTGGCATTAAAAACCGAAAAGTGCAAGACATACCTACGTCTAACGGGTGACCTCGATACGTCTGTATCAGATATCTGGATCTGATGACCAAGTTCTCTTCGGATATACCATTCGATAGCATAGATCAATCAAAAAGTCCATGAAGAAAAACAAATAATAAACTGGGGTGGATAAAAAACTATCATACTAGGCAATTAGGCTAGATAGAACATATACAAGAGAGGGAAGCTGTGGCAATGTATTTTAATTACCACAACTTTTAGGCTACAGTTGTTATCGCTGTGGATCTGCAGCGGCCTGCTTGCCGGCAGCGTACGGCGGCCAAGGCGTAGAGCAACACGAATAGAGGAGAGTCAAGCAGGAGAGATGCGAATTGGAAAACGAACGGACTAGGGATGAGGCGTTCGGCTGCATTTTCTGTTATGCATCACGGTTTAGGCCTGGTAATGGACTCATTGACATTTGCTTATGGGCTTTTGGGTCCTTTATTTAGCTATCCACGAGGTCCTTTATTTGATGAGGTCAACGACCATTTTTTACTGGGTTCATGTGACCAAACAAGTACCTACACGCACGTACAAGGTAAATTTCGTTGGGTTCACTTGAACCAATGAACCCAACGGTTATACATTGGCTCCGCCACTAGGTCGTGGAGGTGGCTAAGCGGCCATCAGAGCTACAAGAAACCACACATTTTAAAGATGGCGTTAGTCGCACGTTGAAAAGAAGCACGCTGGATGACAAGCCTATTGCGAACGGTCCAGAGCGTCCAAGCGAGAACCCCAACACACAACCATCTAATGTGGCGGTGACGGGGGGTAGAGGCCTGAATCTCCGCCAACAAGTCAGTGAAGTTGATGTTGTACCAAGTTCCACCAACAACGTCGCGGAAGCAGGACCACAAGAACTGAGCGGTCACGCATGAAAAGAAGATGTGATTAGCATCTTCCACCACGCCACAGAGCGAGCGCAGTCCGTCTCCAGACCCGTTACGCTTGCTCATCTCAACCCCTAAGGGCAAGCGTCCACGAATCCACTGCCAAAGAAAGATCCTGATATTCAAGGGAAGGCGGATGTCCTAGATCAGACTAAATGGCTCAGGGGCCGTGGTATTCAAAATTCAATACTTGACAAGGTTGAAACTTATGCAATACCATCGGTTCGTCCTTCACGACGTCCCATGCTTCAATCTTCCTGGCCGAACCACTCAATTGCGGTCGGTCATCTTGTCCGTCGTAAAACATACTATTTCCCTACATAATGCAGCAGCTGCAGTAATCGCTCTCTCCTTCAGTTTAAGAATACAAGAGCAGAGTAAAACATACTATTTCCCTACATAATGCAGCAGCAGTGACCTCAATTCCTGTGTCAGCCTTCGCTTTTTTTTTCTTGTCAATCATTGATGGCTGCTAACTGCGGCATGATTGAGCTAAAATAATAACCATAGGTAATATACTCTCTTTTTTCGAGTAGACCACATGAAAATGTCGACCTATACTGTCACAGTGAGTGGCAGTGGAATATTTACATATAAATCATTCACTGTCCTGACATCACGAAAAATGCCGTGGTCTTGAGCCTGATCATGATGGTGTCGCATTAACCGGGTCAGGTGGAGTAGCACAATGTCAAACCGTAACGTATGAGCTGCCTATTTTAATTTTCTTCCAGAAATAGATCAGCATGCACACAAAGTCATCAGTGTCAGTAAAAATATTGGTCAAGTATTCGATTCGTTTGATCTTTCAGTCACTTGAATCCAATGAGGATAGAGACAATGGTTATATACTCCTATGTATGTAACCTTTGTCCCGAAGGCGCGGAATGATTTGTTTGACCTACATGTCATTATGTCATTAGTGACATGGCTAAATTGTCATTGTTGACATTTTCTGATGTTCTATTATGTGCGCTGTGACTGCAGGGGGTAGATCTACCCACTACACGTGCGACGCGACCACGGTGGCGCTGCTGCAAGTTAAAACGGCCACGCCTCCGCTCACCACCGCCGCGCATCTCCCCTACCCTCCACAGAAACTGGAACATCATTTTGCTCGCGCGCCGGCTGGTTTCAGGTTCAGGTTCCGCCGCCCTGCCTGCTTCTCCCGATCCCCTTCCGAGGTAGCTTGGCTGCTCTCACACCACCGACCCACCCTTTCATTTCCTGCCCACGCCCATTCGATCAGTTCCGTGGAGATTCCGTTTGGTTCGTACGGCCATGCCTCTGGTTCTGTCTTCTGTGCTGAGATGAACCAACGACGCACACCTCAACCAAACCTGCTCTGTTTCTGAATTCATTCTTATTTATTTGCTTATTTGTTTGCATCATTGTTAATGATTTAGCATAAAAAAATGAATGGATTCTGCTACAATTTGCATAACTTAACCCCTTTGGTTGGCCACTTATTGTTTTTGCAGTTTAGGTGGCCGGCATGGCTGCTGAATCCGAGAGCTGCAACTGCAGTGCCTGGGCAGCAAATGATCCTTCCGGAGTACTCTCCCCTCACAGTTTCAACCGTAGGTAATCAAACACGCAACACTCCCTTGTGAGATTTTATTTACAAGAAAACTCAACGCTCTGCTCTTCTCCCACACCAGTGGACCTCTTTTTTAGCAAACGATCCTTCTGAAACTGAGTATGTGGTTGGCGCAAGCTCCCGTGAAAAAAGCCGTCATAATAGTGCAATTATCTGTGCAGTGTGTTATGCAATTCATTTTTTTTCCAAGTGCTCTGTTAGCCCAGTTATGTGCTTGTCTTAAGCTTTGTTCTCTGAATAGATATAGACTTCTGTACTTGCTAGTCCAGTTATTCATCGCAGTAAATTATAAGTAGACACCTTGCCGATGCCGACTGAACTACTGCTTTGTCAGCGTGTTACCTTCTTCTTATAACCAGTGCTTACGCATATGCTACCCTGATTAAATACCAGGGCTGCACGACATGATGATGTTTCTTTGAGGATCACACACTGCGGTGTCTGTTATGCTGATGTTCAGTGGACAAGAAATTTGCACCATGACTCGGTGTACCCTTTAGTCCCTGGGTAAGCTTTTCAGTGCATTTTTCTTTCTGTTGATTGACCTCATTTAATCACTGGTATTCTGTAAAGATAAAGGATTATGTGCTAACCTGGGTGCCTACTGTTCAACGTGGCTATAGGCATGAGATTGCTGGAGTTGTAACCGAGGTTGGTTCAGACGTCAAGGGCTTCAAACTGGGCGACCATGTGGCTGTTGGGACATACATCAACTCATGCCGTGACTGTGACAACTGCAATAGCCTCCTCGAGAACCACTGCTCAAATTTTGTTTTCACTTTCAATGGTGTTGATACAGACGGCACTGTCACAAAGGGAGGCTATTCCACTCACATTGTAGTTCATGAACGGTAAGGATGCCTTCTCTTCTGGATGTTCTGAATTTGGTGTAGGCTGTCTTTGGACAAATAGTCATGGCAATTCTTTTTCGCCTCCAAGTCAAAACTCACTTCTCTGGTATAAGAATATTGTGTTTCCTGTTAATTCATTTTCATGACAGGTACTGCTATAAAATACCTGACGGCTATCCGCTGGAAAAGGCCGCACCTTTAGCTTGTGCTGGGATCACTGTGTATACACCGATGATCCGGCATAACATGAACCAGCCGGGGAAGTCACTTGGGGTTATTGGTCTTGGTGGGTTGGGTCACATGGCAGTGAAATTCGGGAAAGCCTTTGGACTGAATGTGACAGTTTTGAGTACAAGTGAATCCAAAAGAGATGAAGCTATCAACCTTCTTGGCGCAGATAATTTTGTGGTATCATCAGATAAAAATCAGATGGAGGTACTGAACACCTTTAATCTCTTTCAAAGCTGAGTGTGAAACAACTTACAACAGAGCACAACAAGTACATATCTCCTTGCCTTATGTTAGATTCCAACTAAAAAAGCATTAAGTGCACAGAGGAACAGAGCTCATTCTGCAATCGATACTGCTGCCTATACTATTTTGTGCGAGAGACAATTAGTACGGCTAAATTCTGCTTGTTATTCTTCTCACTCTGCTTTGTACTAAGTGAGAATAACGAAATGGTTTACTTTTGCAGTCCCTGAAAAATTCTCTGGACTTCATTGTCGATACTGCCTCTGGTGACCACCCATTTGACCCTTATCTCGCGCTTCTGAAAGTTCGTGGCGTAATGGCACTAGTTGGCTTTCCTGGAGAAATCAGAGTCCATCCTGCAACACTTAATCTGGGTAAACACCTTACCATTACCAGTCCAGTTAGTGAGAAGTCTGTTTATTTATATCTTGTATAGTTGTATGAGACTGTATACCGTCGAACAGACCACTAGTTGTTAGTTTTCTGGTTCAAAACTTGGTGAAGAGTTGAGGATCTAAAAGCATTTGAACGTTGTTACTGGTGTTTTGGTGTAATGAAACTGGCTTTCAGTCCTTTCATAGAAAGATAACTAATCAGAACTTACTGCAGGTGCACGAACTCTATCTGGCAGTGTAGTCGGAGGCACCAAGGACACCCAGGAGATGATAAACTTCTGCGCGGCAAACAAAATCTACCCAGATATTGAGATTATAAAGATAGACTACATCAACGAGGCTCTCGAGAGGCTTGTCAACCGGGATGTGAAGTACCGGTTTGTAATTGACATAGAGAGCTCTTTCAAGTAATATCTTCACGGTTGGCACATTTTCGAATCCTTATAAAAGTGTGTAGAATAAAGTTGAATCTTCCAAACAAACGCGGCTGACTTGTGATAGAGGGCTTTCCTCTGTAATGTTTTTGTAAAGATATACGTATTACTTTCAGAAAATATGTAAATAGACCTCCTATGAATGCTCAATGTAGTATCGAATTTTCTGAATTTTTTGACTGATCAACACGTGAGTAATGGTCAGATTGAAGAGAGGAAATACAGTCCAAAACAGCTGAAGCCAGTGGGACCTTTGATAGACAATATTGGAAAATTTTACCTCACTTATTTCTGGGGCTGATCTAGAACCTGCTTCACAGAAGCAAATATCATGTCAGTATACATTTCAAGCTTCGACAAACTATTTTGGGACTATTTATGTTTAGACAAAAATGAATCAAATCTCCAATTTTAACTACAAAACAAGAGCTCCGCTTCGGTACACCCTCCCTCTCACAAACCGTATAAAGGGCAATATGGACTTTTGACATATCGTATACAGTTTTGTATGATGGGTCACCCGACGTATATGGACGTGCGTGCCATCAGTACAGTGTTATGTGCACCTTGGCGGGCCCAGCCCATTTTGTTTTTTTCTTTCTTTTAAACTTCAAAAAGTACAGGTTCCACCTGTAGTACTGAAGGCGCTAACCACTGGGTTACTTAAACTGTCGTGCTACAGTACTTCTTTCCTCATTATGGCAGCTATAACGCTAATAAAAAAGCATGCGTTCCCGGGCTGATTTATTTCAGTTCAGCCGTTTTTATTCTGGGGTTTTTTTTTCGTTTTTTCTCATTTCTTTTTATATTTTCATTTTCCTTTCTTAAATCGGAATCCTTTTCAAATGTATTTAACTTTTTCAAATGTCATGAACTTATTTTCAAATCCATGAACTTTTCGAAATTCATGTTTTTTTTCAAATTCAGTGGTTTTTTCGAATTCATGAAGTTTTTAAAAATCCATGCACTTTAAAAAATTCATGAGCTTAACTTTCAAATTGGTGAACTTTTTTGAGATTATGTGAATATTTTTTGCATTTATAAATTTTCAAATTCATGAAATTTTTAAAATTTCATGATTTGTTTATCAAATTTGTGATTTTTTAATTTTTTGTGATTTTGTTTCAAATTCATGAACATGGGAACATATTTTGGAATTTCATGACCTCATTTTAAAATTTGTAACTTTTATAAAAAAATTACAAAGTTTTTAAAAATATCATGAACTTTTCCAAACTCATGAACTTTTTTCAAATTCATGACCTTTTTGTGTCTATTTCTATTTCAAATTCATGAATTTTAAAAAATATCATGAGCACATGGAACTTTTTCAGTGGTCAGCAACATATCCTAATCCATGTGCACATACACTCATCCACACCTGCTCGGCTCCTCAGTGTGAGAGTCGGTTTGCTGGGCTGGCCCAAAATCCTACCGCGTGAGCGTCGAATGGCTTACCTGGCGCAACAAGCGCTCACTAGGAGCTCCCATACATTCGGGGAATAGCGTCAAATAGACTGCGCCACACATAGGAGGCCGCCCGACTCGGCTGGCCTATGAAGCTGGCATGGATGACTACCATGGGCATGCCCACCTACTTGAAAAGGTTGTGGTCATTTTAAGAATGTTTAAAACGAGACCATGTTAAATGTAGAGTGTTCAGGTTGTTCAGAAGGCCCCGTCTGAGAGCACGTTGTTTTCTGACTACCTTCAAATGGCCCTAAAATTTTCCACCAACTTCTATGACCAATTCAAGGCACCATGCCAAAGTTGTTTGTGTTTTGGAAAATTCTTGCATTTTGGAGTTTTCTAGGTGAAAATGGTTGATAAATGGCCAGACATGACGCAACTTGTATACGGTGTCAGAATTCGTTCAAACCTCGCATGGATGCCTACTATGGGCATGCACATCTACTGAAAAACATTGGGGGTCATTTGACGCAGGTCTTAAAAAAATCAAGTTGAACGGAGGGCGTTCGCGTAGGTGAGAAGGCTCCGTCCAAGAGCACGTTGTCTCTTGACGTCCTTAAAATGAGCTTTTCATGAGTTTATATGGCCAATTAAAGGTACCATGCCATGTTTTCTTAGTTTTAGACAAATTTTGTGTTTTCTGAAGTCTTCTCCGTCAAAAAAGGCCGATAAATGGCCGGACATGTCGCACTTGCATATGATGTCGAAAATCGATCAAACCTGGCATGTATGCCTATCATGGGCATTCCCGCCTACTTGCAAAAGTTTGGGTCATTTTAAGAATGTCTAAAAGTATATCATGATCAATGGTGGGTGTTCGGATAGGCGAGAAGGATCGGTTTGAATGCACGTTTTTGACATCCGTCAAATGGCACCAATTTTTTCCACCATCATCTATGACCAATTCAAGGCAGCATGCCAAGTTCTTTGAGTTTTTGACAATTCTTGCATTTTTTGGAGTTTTCTTGGTGAGAATTCACCGCTAAATGGCCAAATGTGACACAACTTGCATACGGTGTCGGAATTCATTCAAACCTGTTATGAATGCCGCATATGTCCGTGCCAGGTTGCTGCAAGAAGTTGAATTAATTTATCCATTGTCCAAAAAAACCCAGTTTAGAGAAGTGTGCTAGACTAAGCCAGATAGGTGCATCTATGAGCATGTTCTTTTTCCAAATTTGATTGCATTTGTTATTTGCAATTTCCTTCATTATCAATCAACATACAAAATTTCGTATATCCTAACTATTTCTTTAAATTTATTAACAGTTTTGTAATTTCAAATTGTGTATGAAAATTTTACAAACATGAACACTTTTTCCAAAAACATTTACCAAGTTCCCAACAATTGATATTGAACACAAATTGAAAATAACGTACTTTTTCTTAAAATTTATCAAATTTTTTAAAACGCAAGCATTTCTTAAATTTGGGAAAATAAATAAATAATGGGCACATTTTTTTAAATTCGAAAACATTTTTTAAAAATGCAACAGTATATGAAAACAGGAAAAAAATTGGTATTCCAAATAATATTTCAGATATTTTAACAGGTTTCAAAAACAATAATAAATTTTAAAAATGAGAAAAAAATGAATTAACAAGAAAAGAAAGAAACATGAAAAAAATAGAAATTAAACGCTTAGGCCCTGGCCCAACTAGGTGACAACATTGCTCCCGTCGGGCGCCTATTGGGCCAGCCCAAGCATTAGCAGATTTGAATAAAGTTCATCAATTTTGGAAAAACATCTCACTAATTTAAAAGAATTGCTGGTTTTAGAAAAAGTTCGTCAAAGTCAAAAAGAGTTCATGGATTTAAGAACAGTTCACGGATTTGAAAACAAACTTCACGAATTTAAGAAAATTTTCACAAATTTGAAAAGTTCACAATTTTAAGATATAATCCATGATTTAAAGATAGTTCATGAATTTAAAAAAATAAATGAAAGAGAAAAATGAAAAAAATAAAAGAAATACCGGAAAAACAAAAACAAAAAAAAGAAAATAAAACAAGCTCACATTGGTTAGTGTTATATTTGAAAAGGAAAAAAAAGGCAACTAGACACAATAAGAAAGTAGTCCAGTTGGTTATTGCGGTTGTAGTAAGCGTATAGGTGTTGGGTTCAAGTCCTATCGGACACACATTTATCGAAGGTTTTTAATATGTGGATAAAAGTAGAAATGGGCCAGTCCAGGTGGCACGTACACAAGGCCGCGTATAGCGCGGTGCGGGCGACTTACTTTAAGGAAAGACCATCATACCACTTATTTTGAAAGGGTGTGGAGAGATCTCACCCCTCAATGTGTTTAGGGGTGGGATGCACCGAAGCAGAAATGACAAAATAAACATGAATGGTGCAGCAATATGTCGATGCCTATATAAAGTTTGCTTATTTCTCTTGTAGACTGACATGTCTCACTACTGCAGTAAACATGAATGATGCAACAATATGTCGATGCCTATATAAAGTTTGCTTACTTCTCTTGTAGAGTGACATGTCTCACTACTGCAGGATGCTACGAATGCGACACTCCACTCAGAGACCCTTCGACGAAACTATGTGTGATGTATTAATCGCAAACAGTGCTTCTGTAGTTCTTCGGTATGGGCATGTTTAGTTCCTTGGCTCACACCTGCATCGCACCCATCGTGTAATTTTCCCATGTTTGGCAGTCTGCATGTCTCTCTGGGCCAGGCCCGACTGATGCAAAATAGGCCCCCCAGCCAAGCTGAGCTCGCACGCAGGGATTGACCGTTTCCGTGAGCCTACACTCACGCGTGCGAACTCTCGAGCTAGGTCTCCTCCCTCGGTCTGGTGGCTCGCATTTCCCCTGCTCTCTCGACGCTCTCTTCTCTGTGCGGCGTTGGTGGATCTCGCCATCCCTCATGCATCTTTGCCTCCGCATCTCGTTACCGGTGCCAAGGAAGCTCTCCTCTGTTGCCCCTCCCCACCGTCTTGCTTACTTCTCTTGTAGAGTGACATGTCTCACTACTGCAGGATGCTACGAATGCGACACTCCACTCAGAGACCCTTCGACGAAACAATGTGTGATGTATTAATCGCAAACAGTGCTTCTGTAGTTTTTCGGTATGGGCGTGTTTAGTTCCTTGGATCACACCTGCATCGCACCCATCGTGCAATTTTCCCATGTTTGGTAGTCTGCATGTCTCTTTGGGCCAGGCCCGACTGATGCAAAATAGGTCCCCCAGCCAAGCTGAGCTTGCACGCAGGGATTGACCGTTTCCGCGAGCCTACACTCACGCGTGCGAACTCTCGAGCTAGGTCTCCTCCCTCGGTCTGGTGGCTCGCATTTCCCCTGCTCTCTCGACGCTCTCTTCTCTGTGCGACGTTGGTGGATCTCGCCATCCCTCATGCATCTTTGCCTCCGCATCTCGTTACCGGTGCCAAGGAAGCTCTCCTCTGTTGCCCCTCCCCACCGTCCCAAGCTCTGGCCCTCCCCCCCGTCCCCCAGCCTGGATCTCGCCATACCTACTTGTCCTCGCCCGATCTGGCCATCATAGCAAGCAGAAGACTCCGGCGACATGTACACAACACGCCCTCGCTCGCGGACGCCCGCCGGATCTGGCTATGAGAGCTGCCGCCCACCCATATCATGCAAAGTACACCAAACACACGTCTCAACTTCTCCTTGCATCAGCTCAACCAGGTCAACCCAACCAAGCTCCTTCATGCGATGCATGCTGGATGTGCCCAGGGAACAAAACACACCCTATATGTACCTGTGCATCAAATTATGCAGTCATCGTTGAGCCTATATTTATAATAAACATGGTTCGGTATAAAATAAGTGATTGCCTACTTTCAAATTCAAAATATGTGAATTTTAAATGCAGGTATTAAATTAGGAATAAATTATGTTCTGCAGGCCAGTACACTACACACGATTTGCGAAAGCAAAACGTCAAGATCAGACATGTTTCTCAAATCTACTACGTGTGCGATAAATCTCTACTGGACACACGATTAGTCAAGAAAACAAATATGAGATTAAAAACAGCAACGCACACAGTTCCTTCTTATTAAATTTTTGTGAAAGTCACCTTATCACACATGCTTGACAATTATGAACTGTTTATGATGTCGTGTGCATGGTAAATGTTTGCTCATAGAAGAACGTGCACGATAGGCCTTCATCCAACACAGGTACGATGGATGAATCGTGTGGGATATATTCAAGCTTCGCATACAGATTTATAGGGACAACTGTATGCACTCTTACATCGAACCGCATATAGTCGAGGAAAAGTAAATGTGTGTGATTGTTTATTTATCATACACGTTCTATAATTGTGAACTGCTTGTGATGGGCGCGTGCGTCGTAAACGTAGCACCACAGAATATCTACTGCGATGGTAATACAAGCACAAACGAGTAGGAAGGATGGGGCGTTTCGAATATTCGACATATCACAAACATTTGTCTGAAAACTCGCGTTTGGGATAGATGCCGGCATCGCATACGCTTAATTACGCAAAACATATGCATCGCTACTTCCTATCCTCGACGGTTTCTAGGTCGTGGGGAAGGACCCCCCTCCCCCTATCGCACACATTGGCAAGGCGACGGTTTAAAATGTCATCGCGGAAAAGGGTTTAAAAACAGTTTGTATAGCAGCTCGATGTACCCGTGTGTGATGCATAGTTGTGAACACCTTTCTTTTTTCTCTGTCTTTTTTTGCGAGAAAACTTCCGATTTATTCATCTTCAATCATGGTAACACAATGAACACCAGAAATAATAAAAATTACATCCAGATCCGTAGACCACCTAGCGACGACTACAAGCACTCCTCCAGAAAACACATGTTGGAGGCATGTCCTCCGGGGGTACTACATCACATATATGCATTGATCATAATTCTAATGTATTGCTTCCCAAAGAAATGAAAAAGGAAGAGAAGGTGATGCTGAGGAAGAAAAGAAGAAAATGCAAGAAAGATGTCTCAATAAGGAGTTGTTGAAGTGTATATGTGGATTGCCTAGCCCTTCCTATAAATTTGGACTTTTGGTTGGGTTTGCTAGTGTTGGAAATATGACCCAGAGGAAATAATATTTGTATTATTATATTTCTGTATTCATAATTCAAGAGTTTATATTCTATGCTATAAAAGCTATGATCCTGGAATACACGATTCAGTGAAAAACTCATATGCACGTGTGGAATGAGAAACAGTTAAATAAAAGATTCCTAGTCTTGCCTCCAGGACTAGCTCAAGTGTTGTTGGTGAAAGAACATGCGGTGCCCCCATGTTTGGTTTTGGTAATTAATCACAATCTCTATGGACTAATGGTTTCCTTGAATTATATTTGAAGGATTTGTCCATAGGCTTTTCTTGGAGTCCATTTGTTGGTTTCAAGGAGAGTTTGTGATGACCAAGGTGCTATTCAAGGAATTACGTAAATATTGGTCATGTGAGAGGCTAATAAAGACTAAGTCAAAGAGTGAATCAAGTTGATCAACACACAAAATGTAGAAGATGTACTGAGAGGGATCAAGTGATCCCATGGTATGGTAAGCTTTGTCAATTACGCTTTGTGTACTAACCCATGGTCTTCGTGAGAGTTCTTTGTGGGGTTAGGTTGCAGTGTGCACGTTCAAGTGATGCATCACGAATAGATCAAGTGCTTGAATATTGCCGTCCATTGCGGTGACAATGGACTTGTGAAGATGTGCCGAAGAGTGGCTCACCCATAGTGGAGTATGGGGGAGCAATTTACTAGTCTTCATCGAGCCAACGCAATCAAGAAAGGTGGTCCAACTTGAGGAAGTCAAGATTGTCTACATCTAGCTCAAGTGGACTTTGTGCAAGGCAAAGGTTTGGCCTTTATATGTTCTCTATTTTACCAGTCTCATGGTGGTAGTTGGAGACCGCATTATAGGATCGATTGCCGTACTATCAAGGGGGCTCTCAAGTGAGTAGCTTGATCGTATCATTCATAGAGAGCTCAAACCATTACATGCTTGCATCATATTTCTTGGTTCTTGTTTGGTTTTATCCTTGTGAGATTTGGAGCTTATGGTCATCTTCTTGACAAGCTTGAGTTCATCAAAAACGGAGTTCACATGCTTCTTCTATTGCGTTTTCGGTGTTGGGGGTTTTACCGGTCTTATTCGAGGAAGGGTTCTCACCATTTTATTATGGGCCTTTTCTAATTACTTATTATTGTTATTTATATCAATATTGTGTTATCCCTTGTCGCTAGCTTTCCAACAAACTTAGTTTCGTTGAATTCGGAGTCTGTTTGTAGAAGTTGTGTCAGTTTTGGTGTCCTTAAAAAGGTTGCAGCGGTACTACCGCTCACTGGAGCGGTACTACCGCTTGGAGGGGATGTAATTTTTTTATTACCGCTCTTGGGAGCGGTGCTACCGCTTGGAGCAGTACTATCGTGGCTACCTCCATGGCTACTTCCGCTCCGGACCAAAAACTCGGCATAAGTCAAGCGGTGGTAGGCACGGATGTATTTTTTTAGTACAACTCGCAAGCGGCAGTACCGCTACCCTTAGCGGTAGTACCGCTACCCCTAGCGGTAGTACCGTGAGGACAAGTGGTAGTACCGCTCCGGCGGTTCTACCGGCCTTTTGCCTCCTCGCTATTGTTTTTCAAAGGGCTTCCACCGCCCTAGCGGTAGTACCGCTCCCATGAGCGGTAGTACCGCTTTGTGCGGGCTGTGAGCATAACGGTTGGATTTTTTCCCACCTATAAAAGGGGGCCTTCTTCCCCAATGAACCTTATCCTTTGAGCTCGTGTTCTTCCCCCATTGTTGATCTTCTTCGAGCTTGCTATCTCTCAATCCCTCCACGGATTCTTGCTAGTTCTTGGGGGAAAAGAGAGAGGAGATCTAGATCCACATTTCCACCAATCACTTTCTCCTCTATGTGAGGGGAACCCCTTGGATCTAGATCTTGGAGTTCTTGGTGTTCTCATTCTTGTTCTTCCTCTCATTTTCTTCCCTAGAATTAGTTGCTTTGGTGGGATTTGGGAGAGATGGACTTGGGCACTCCGTGTGCCCTTGCCATTGCATTTGGTGCATTGGTTTGAGTTCTCCACAGTGATACGTGGAAGTTACAAGTTGATAAGATTATTACTCTTGGGTGCTTAGTACCCTTTAGATTGTTCCTCTTGGGTGCTTGGCCGCCCTGGACGGTTGGTGGTGTTTGGAGCTCAATCATTGTGGTGTAAAGCTCTAGGCAAGCGTCGGGGTCTACAATTAGGTTGTGGAGATCGCCCCGAGTAATTTGACGGGTACTGGTGACTGCCCCAAGGGTTGCCAAAGTGTACGGGTTCGGTGACCGCCCCCAAGGGTTGCCATTTGTATGGGTTTAGAGACTGCCCTCAAGGGTCCCTTAGTGGAATCACAACATCTTGCATTGTGCGAGGGCGTGAGGAGATTACGGTGGCCCTAGTGGCTTCTTGGGGAGCATTGTGCCTCCACACCGCTCCAAATGGAGATTAGCATCCGCAATGGTGTGAACATTGGGATACATCACCGTCTCCGTGTGCCTCGGTTATCTCTTACCCGAGCCCTTTACTTATGCACTTTACTTTGTGATAGCCATATTGTTTCTTGTCATATATCTTACTATCACTTAGTTGTTTATCTTGCTTAGCATAAGTTGTTGGTGCACATAGGTGAGCCTAGTTGTTGTAGGTTTTGTGCTTGACAAATTAACCACTAGGTTTATTCTGCATTTGTTCAAGCCTAAACCGTAATTATTTTAAAATGCCTATTCACCCCCTGTCTAGGTGACATCCTCGATCTTTCAATTGTTATCAGAGCCTCGTCTCTCTTTATAGGGCTTAACCGCCTAGAGAGTAAGGATGTCTACTAGGGGTTTAGGATTCTCTGACATTCTTAGTTTTGATGGCACAAATTTTGATGTTTGGGTAATTCACATGCTTAATCTCTTTAGGGTCATGGACCCAAATTTAGAGCGAATTGTAGATATGGGTTTTTCTCCTCCAAAGGATCCCGAAAGATATATTTAGAGGATGAGAAAAACTCTTATCTCAACTCTCAAGCTTCTAATGTGCTTTTTGATGCTTTGAGCAATGTAGTTATATTTCAACTCATGCCGTTCTGGGACGCTCATGAGTTGTGGACAAAGCTTCAAGATAAATATGCGTGTCCAAGTTTTGTGGGGATGATTGTTCTCCCTCCACCTCCGGCCGTGTTGAGTTCTCAACTTCTTCTACTTCACCTACATGTGGTTTTCCACAAGGTAATGACATGGTGAGTAGTGGTATTCATTGCAATGATGATAGTGGGCTTATTGTTGATAATCCTTCATCATTTTCTTATTGCAATGCTTCATCTTTGGACTTTAGCACTTCGAGCACTCCAAATGTTTCATGTGCATCTGTTGATAGTTCTTGCATATCATGTAGAAATTGCTTGACTAAATCTCATGATGATATGCTTGCTATGTCTTGTTGCCATGATAAAAATGCATCTATTTCCTCGAATTGTTGTGCTAACAATGTAGAGGAAACCCAACCCCCCATGGAGCAAGATGTGGTCTTGAATGGTTCTTCAAGGGATCCTACACCATCATATATTGCATTTTGCCTTATGGCCAAGGATTCAAAGGTATCTCCTACTTTGAATCCCAATATATCTTGTGATGATATTGATGATGGCAAGAATGATGATGATGTTGATTATGATGAAGAGAATGATACCGTTGCCTCCTTAAAAATTAAGGGGGAAATGATTTTTAAAGCTCTTCTTAAGAATAAAATTGCTCGTTCCAACTTCATGGAAACCATGTCTATTGCTATTGAGGGCAAGAAATATATTGATGAGTTGGAATCTCGTCTTGAGGAGCATGAGGTTACCATTGACAAAATGAAAGGTCACGAGCGTGATTACGCTAATGAGATTGCGGACCTCTCCCAAGCTCTTCAACTTTCACAGACCACCAAGGAATCTCTTGAGGAGACTTTTGCTCTAGAATTATCTAGAGTGAAGGAATCTCATGGTAGTCTCTTGAGGTGGCCAATGTCTTTGAAACTAAAAATGAGAAGCTTGAAGTTGCGCATGCTAAACTCCTTGAGGACTTTGGGCACCTCGAAAATGGCTCAAGGGTCATTAAGAGTGAGCTCATCAAACTCACTGAGTCTCATGCTCAACTTAAAGCTTCATATTCTAAAGAGCTTGCCAAGTTGCCTTCTCCTCTTGCTATTATTGATGATACTTGTGCTACTAACTCTATTTCTAGTGAGGCATCCGTTTTTAAGGAGAATGTTGAGCTAAGGGCTCAACTTGAATTGCTATCTATCACTTACAGGAAATTGGAAGAAAGTCATGTAAAGCTCACAAGATCCCATGATGATCTTCTAGTATCCCATAATGTGCTAAAGATAGCTCATGAGGCTATGATTATCAAGGTAACATCTAGTGAGTCTCATGTGGATACTAGCACTAATTCAAGTCAAAATGCTATCTTGCCATGTGCTAGTCCTCATAATTCATCTATGCATAACATTGACGCATCTTGTGATGAATTGCTTTCCTTGCCTTGTTACTCTAATGATGAACCTTATACTTCCTCTAGCACTTGTGTTGATACTAACCATGTAGAGGAAATCAAAGAGCTCAAGGACCAAGTCACTTCTTTGAAGAAAGACTTGGAAAAGTGTCATCAAGGGAATTCCACACTCAAAAATATCTTGAGTGTGAAAAAATCCCCCAATGAAAAAGGTGACTTGGATTCAACTCCAATAAGAAGAACTCCAAGAGAAACAAGAAGAATGGCCAAGAACAACTCAAGAATCCGACCAAGATTATTTGCTTCAAGTGCAAAATTGAAGGGCATCATGTTAGATCTTGCCCATTGATACGTCTCCGTCGTATCTATAATTTTTGATTGTTCCATGCCAATATTCTTCAACTTTCATATAATTTTGGCAACTTTTTATACTATTTTGGGGACTAACATATTGATCCAGTGCCCAGTGCCAGTTCCTGTTTGTTGCATGTTTTATGTTTCGCAGAAAACCAATATCAAACAGAGTCCAAACGGGATAAAAACGGACGGAGAATTATTTTGGAATATTGAGGATTTTCCGGAGGAAGAATCAACGTGAAACGGTGTCCGAGGTGGCCACGAGACAGGGGGGCGCACCCACGCCCCCTGGGCGATCCTGGCACTCTCATTGGCCACCCGTAAGGCGGTTGATGCCCTTCTTTTGCCGCAAGAAAGCTAATTTTATGAGAAAAATCTTGGCGAAAGATTCACCCCAATCGGAGTTACGGATCTCTAGATATAAAGGAAACAACGAAGGGGCAGAATCAGAGAACGCAGAAATAGAGAGATAGATCCAATCTCGGAGGGGCTCTCGCCCCTCCCACGCCATGGGAGCCAAGAACCAGAGGGGAAACCCTTCTCCCATCTAGGGAGAAGGTCAAGGAAGAAGAATAACAAGGTGGGCTCTCTCCCCCTTGCTTCCGGTGGCGCGGGAACGCCGTCGGGGGCCATCATCATCACCGTGATCTTCACCAACACCTCTGCCATCTTCACCAACATCTCCATAACCTTCCCCCTTCTATCTACAGCGGTCCACTCTCCCACATCCCGCTGTACCCTCTACTTAAACATGGTGCTTTATGCTTCATATTATTATCCAATGATGTGTTGCCATCCTATGATGTCTGAGTAGATTTTTGTTGTCCTATCGGTGATTGATGAATTGCTATGATTGGTTTGAGTTGCATGTTTTATTATTGGTGCTGTCCTATGGTGCTCTCCGTGTCGCGCAAGCGTGAGGGATCCCCGTTGTAGGGTTTGCAATATGCTTATGATTTGCTTATGGTGGGTGGCGTGAGTGAACAGAAGCACAGACCCGAGTAAGTAGGTTGTTTGCGTATGGGATAAAGGGGACTTGATACTTCAATGCTATGGTTGGGTTTTACCTTAATGATCTTTAGTAGTTGCGGATGCTTGCTAGAGTTCCAATCATAAGTGCATATGATCCAAGTAGAGAAAGTATGTTAGCTTATGCCTCTCCCTCAAATAGAATTGCAATAGTGATTACTGGTCTAGTAACATAGTCAATTGCCTAGGGACAATTCCACAACTCCTACCACCACTTTTCCACACTCACTATATTTACTTTATTACATCTTTACCTAAACAGCCCCTAGCTTTTATTTACGTGCTCTTTATTATCTTGCACACCTATCCAACAACACCTACAAAGTACTTCTAGTTTCATACTTGTTCTAGGTAAAGCAAATGTCAAGCGTGCATAGAGTCGTATCAGTGGCCGATAGGACTTGAGAGAGTATTTGTTCTACCTTTAGCTCCTCGTTGGGTTCGACACTCTTACTTATCAAAAGAGGCTACAACTATCCCGTATACTTGCGGGTTATCAAGCCCCTTTTCTAGCGCCGTTGCCGGGGAGTCATAGCGTGGGGTGAATATTCTCGTGTGTGCTTGTTTGCTTTATCACTAAGTAATTTTTATTTGCTGTTCTTAGTTGTTCTCTATCTTTAGTTATGGATATGGAACACGAAATACCAAAAAAATTAGGTGTACTTGCTACTCATGAAGATGGGGTAACTCCTAAAACCCTCGATGCTCATTATGTTCAAGATATTATATACTACTTTGATAATCCTGAGAAAACCCCATTCAACTTTATAATGGGAGACACGTTGGATCAACGTGAATACTTTAGGGATTATCGCTCGACACAAAAAGGGAAACTATTATGGGATCAATTTATTATGTTGCCTTGGTATGCTCGGGATCTATGCTTGAGATATGATATTACTAGTTGCTCTAGGATGAAGGCTCCACACCTTCCCTTTTCATGCAAATTTAATGATAATGAAACCTTAGCTTCTTATGCTAATGGTATATATGATTACTATGATGTGGAACAAATAGAAGAATTTGTTGCTTTTAAGGCTGCTTATGAAATTGAATCTTTGTTTGAAAAATATGAAGCTTTAGATGATGATGTTTATAGGCCTGAAAATCTTGCTATACCTAGATATTGCTATGAAAATTATGAATATAATAACAATATTAATGCATCTATGGAGAAAATCTCCGCTGTCCAAGAAGAGACTAATATTTTGCAGGAAGCTATGGAAGAAGAAATTGATGAAACTATGAGCTCATTGGATGAAAAAGATGATGAGGAGAGCGAAGAACAAAAGGAGGAAGAGTGGATTGATCACCCGTGCCCACCTTCTAACGAGAGTAACTCTTCAACTCATACATTGTTTAATTCCCCTTTGTGCTTACCGAAGGATGATTGCTATGATCCCTTGAATTTGTTTGAAATATCCCTTTTTGATGATGCTTGCTATGCTTGTGGCCAAGATGCCAATATGAATTATTCTTATGGAGATGAACTTGCTATAGTTCCTTATGTTAAACATGAAATTGTTGCTATTGCACCCATGCATGATAGTCCTATTATTTTTTTGAATTCTCCCTACTACACTATATCGGAGAAGTTTGTGCTTATTAAGGATTATATTGATGGGTTGCCTTTTACCGTTGCACATGATAATTTTGATAGATCTAGTATGCATGTGCTTGCTGCTCCTACTTGCAATTATTATGAAAGAGGAACTATATCTCCGCCTCTTTATGTTTCCAATGTGATAAAATTGCAAGAAACTATTTATACTATGCATTGGCCTCTACTTGGTGTGCATGAATTGTTCTTTTATGACATGCCGATGCATAAGAGAGTTAGACTTCGTTGTTACTTGATATATGTTACTTTGTGCTCACTACTAAATTACAAATCATTGTTAATTAAAATTGGCTTTGATATACCTTGGGATCCGGGTGGATCCATTGCTTGAGCACTATATGCCTAGCTTAATGGCTTTAAAGAAAGCGCGGCCAGGGAGACAACCCGGAAGTTTTAGAGAGTCATTTAAGATTCATTTCTGTTGAGTGCTTTTATATAGTTTCAAAAAAAAGAGGGGAACCTAAATTTTTTTCAAAAAGGAAAGCGAAAGTGAGAGAGACAAGCATTGTTTAAGTGGGAGAGCTCCTTGAACTTTGTTCATGCTCACAGAAACTTTGTGAATCTTGATTACAGAAAATTTTCATCAAAAATAATTATCCCCTTGTACAATTCCATTGTATTATAAAAATAATGTGCCAAGGTTTGCCTTTAGGATGTTTACAATGCTTGTTGGTTTGTATGGTGAAGGACATAAACTTTGGCTGTAGTGCTCGATTTTACATTTTTAACTGGAATGTCAAATATTTCTGATTCCTTTTGCACTGTCTTGCTGTACAAATTGTTTATGTTTCCTAATTTTTGTAGAATTTTTGACGTACCAGAAGTATGGTGGATGTTCAGATTGCTACAGACTGTTCAGTTTTTGACAGATTCTATTTTTGATGCATAGTTTGCTTGTTTTGATGAAACTATCAACTTATATCAGTGGATTAAGCCATGAAGAAGTTATGTTACAGTAGACACAATGCAAAAACAAAATATGAATTGGTTTGCAACAATACTTAGAGTAGTGATTTGCTTTATTATACTAACGGGTCTTACCGAGTTTTCTGTTGAAGTTTTGTGTGGATGAAGTGTCTAATCGAGGAGGTTTTGATATGAGGAAAAGGAAGAGAGGCAAGAGATCAAGCTTGGGGATGCCCAAGTAACCCCAAGTAAATATTCAAGGAGACTCAAGCGTCTAAGATTGGGGATGCCCCGGAAGGCATCCCCTCTTTCTTCAACAAGTATCGGTATGTTTTCGGATTCGTTTCGTTCATGCATTATGTGCAAGTCTTGGAGCGTATTTTGCATTTAGTTTTCACTTTTCTTTTATGCACAATGCTAATATGAGATAGTCCTTGGTTGATTTACAGAATTCTCATTGCACTTCATTTAAATCTTTTGAGTATGGCTTTATAGAATGCTTCATGTGCTTCACGTATATCGTTTGAAGTTTGGATTGCCTGTTTCTCTTCACATAGAAAACCGCCATTTGTAGAATGCTCTTTTGCTTCATTTATATTTGTTAGAGCGTGGGCATATCTTTTGTAGAAAGAATTAAACTCTCTTGCTTCATTTATATCTATTTAGAGAGATGACAGGAATTGGTCATTCACATGGTTAGTCACAAGATCCTACATAAACTGGTAGATCACTGAATATGATATGTTTGATTCTTTGCAATAGTTTTGCGATATAAAGATGGTGATATTAGAGTCATGCTAGTGGGTGGTTGTGGATTGTAGAGACACTTGTGTTGAGGTTTGCAAGTCCCGTAGCATGCACGTATGGTAACCGTTGTGTGACAAATTTGAAGCATGGGGTGTTTCTTTGATTGTCTTCCTTATGAGTGGCAGTCGGGGACGAGTGATGGTCTTTTCCTACCAATCTATCCCCCTAGGGGCATGTGTAGTAGTACTTTGCTTTGAGGGCTAATAAACTTTTGCAATAAGTGTATGAGTTCTTTATGACTAATGTGAGTCCATGGATTATACACACTTTTACCTTTCCATCATTGCTAGCCTCTTCGGTACCGTGCATTGCCCTTTCTCACCTCAAGAGTTGGTGCAAACTTCGCCGGTGCATCCAAACCCCGTGATATGATACGCTCTATCACACATAAGCCTCATTATATCTTCCTCAAAATAGCCACCATACCTACCTACACTACAAAAAAAATACACTTCCGTGATGATACGTGTTTGTCACAGTAGGTCGCGTTTTTTGTCATGCATGTATATCCATGACGATTTTATGAAAGAATCAAGATAGTCATACCTGTGCTGTCGTAGAAGTGTTCCATGACATTACCAAAATTATCATCACGGAAGTGTCCACTTCCATGACGATAAATCGCGCGTCACAGAAGTGCTTTCGTCAAGGGTGACCGACACATGGCATCCACCATAACGGAACGCCGTTAAGCTATCGGGTCGGGTTTTGGATCCGATAACCCATTAACAGCCCCGACCAATGGGGATTTTCCACGTGTAAAATCATCATTGGCTAGAGGAAACACATGTCGGCTCATCGTTGGGACAGATGTCATGCACTCATTGGACAGAAGGCACCTATGATACATCGACACGTGGCACGACTCATCAAGTTTAAATGGGCCGGCCCAACTAAAGGCCCACAAGATTTTGCGGACCACAATGGGCTGGCCCAGCTAAACGCCCACGAGATTTTTGCGGACCATAATGGGCTGGCCCAGCTAAAGGCCCACAAGATTTCGCGGGCCATAATGGGTCAGCCCAAGTAAAGGCCCACAAGATTTTTGTGTGCCATAATGGGCCGACCCAGGTAAAGGCCCACAAAATTCTTGTGGATCATAATGGGCCGGCCCAGCTAAAGGCCCATGAGATTTCACCGACACTAACGGGCCGGCCCAACCGTAGGCCCACAAGACTTTGCGAACCCTAGTAGGTGAGCCCATTAACTGGCTGCCATGTTTCGGGCCAAATGTCGGCCCATATTTGATCCGGTCCATTAATGGCCTGCCACGTTCCGGGCCTAATAATGGCCCATATGAGATCCGACCCGTTAAAAGCCTCCCACGTTCTGGGCCAAATCATGGCCCAGATCAGGTCCGTCCCTTTAAGAGGCTTTGGCCTCCATTATGGCCCATATCAGATTCGGCCCGTTAACTGGACGCTATGCTTTTGGGCTCACTTGCTAAAGGCCCATTTAGTAATTCGGCCTATTATTAGTTTCAGCCTGTTAAGGGCCCGTTTAACATTTCAGCCCTATATTAATTTTGGCCTGTTAAAAGCCCGTCATATAGTTGGGCCTAACTACGGCCCGGTTTGCATCCGGCCTGCTCGCAACCGATATCTGATTGCGCCAAACAAGGACCGAGACAATTTTGGCCTGTTAAAAGCCCATGACTTGATTCGCACAATCATGGGCCGGGTCCAATTTGGGCTGCTGCCGGCCCATGAGCTGTTCGGCATGTTTCAGGCCCAACCTACTTCTCAGCCTCCTAAAAGCCCATTGAGTTTTCTTGCGAAAAGAGGGCCGGGGGTTACTCGGCCTATTAAAGGCCCGAAGCTACTAATGGGCCAGTTTGACGGGGCCCACGATGCGGATCATACATCGTGATTCATGACGGCCCGATTATGTACCATAATTTTACGGTTTGGCCGCTTTACTGCGAAGACAGGATATATATACAGGAAAATAACTGCAGCATCGTGAATAAGAAAAAACCTAGACTATACAATAAAGAAATTACGGCATATTACATCCACTGGGCATCAAAGTTCACCACTACGATAATAAAGCACAAGCAGACAATAGATTACATACACTGGGCATCAAAGATCGCCACTAGTGCAAATAAACACGCCGACAAAATAATATACAAAACCGACAACACTTCAATAGAGTTCAAGAAAGGTTAGCCATGTTGGCGAGCTTGAGCGCAAGCACCTGAGCAAGATGATGAGACTGTGCTTGTTCAACACTTATATCTTCCTCACTCTGAAAGATAAACAAGTAGACAGATAACATGTTTTGCACATAAAAGTATCAGTGCTAACAATTCATCACATTTCTTACTGACGAATAAAGTGACACAGTTTAAAAATGCATTAACACAATATGGTATTGTTCAGGTCAAGACATGGCAGGAAATGACATTGTGAAGGAGTTGGCATCTTCATGACACCACTGGATTACATATCAAGAACTCATAAGTATCAATGGTTAGTGTGCTGTCAATTTATCCCATTTCAGATTGGCAAATAAAGAGACGGTTTAAATAATAGTAGAATGATATGACATTGTTCATAGTTAAGACATTGCAGAATATGACATTGTGCTGTAGTGGGTAGGTTCACCACACCACTGGATTACGGATGAAGAACAGAAGCATACATGCAGTGCAAAAGAAGATCACTTGCTCTGTATAGTTTAATTTACATGGTATGAAGAAGGAACTTGGTTGTACAACTGAAAACTTAAATTGAGAAGGACAAACTTTTGTTTATGAACTAGTACATAATAAACTTTAAACATGCAATTTGATGCAAACACCAAAAATAAACAGCTGTTGCAGTCATGCCTAACCAAATATACACAACAAAGTTGGAAGGCTTGAGAAGGACAAACTTACATTATTGGTGAAGACAGGCTCTATAAAGCCCTTGTCCATGCTGATGGGGGGGGGGGCAATTCAAGAAGTTTACCACAGAATCTTCTTCATAAGCATTGCCTTTATTCTACATTTTGTTAAGAGTATATATAGATGTGACAATATACGAAAAAATGGAGAATATTTAAGATAAGATGAAGAGTGATGCTACATAACCAAGTAGCTATAAATGTATGTGCAGCGATACAGGCAAAAGGCACATCCAAGAGCAATGCACATCTAAATTTCTTCAGTACCAACCTTATGGTAAGAGTAAATATATATCTGATGTGTAGAAAATGGAGGGCAAAGGAAAATAAGCTGCAGAGTGATGGTACATGAACAACTACCTGTCAATATAAGTACACTGATAAAGGACATCATGTACTTACAAGAACAATGCAGAGCTAAAAAAATTCATTGGCATTGGATATATTCTACACTAATGTAACCATTCATACAGATCAGATAATTTGGAGCGAACAATTGATAAGCAAGCTATCATGCATACTGCTTTCACATAATGAACCAGGTATGTATGCAAGTACAGTGATAGAGGACAACAGGTACTAACAAGAGAAAAGCAGCGGGCATCATATTTGCGATATCCTGTCGTTCTTTTCAAACCGGAATTCTTCTTCGAGTAGATTTCCTGCAAAAAAGATCCGTAAGGCACATGCGGAAAAGTAGAAGTTCAAATTTTCATGTGATTTCATAGACAGTACCTCATCCTGGGAATGAGACCAGTGCATTACAAGGTTTTTCCATTCAATGTCTTCTAAATTTAGCACAGGAGATTTCACCGGAAATTCATTTATAGACTTGCCATCAAAGCGTGATTTCCTCAGGTAACACCGATACTGCTGCAATGCTTCCTTGAAAATCACAAGCAAGCTTTGCTCGTCATGACTATCCAGATTGACCCTCGCCTAGTTACAACAATGTAATGTAAATCATTGATGTGTTCGATCAGCAGAAAACAGGAAAATAATAACCATGAATAATAGCACTTACACGTAAGTTGGACAGGAAGATGTGAAAATGGTGTTTGTCTTCACTATAATCTTCCCATGATGGGAATATATGCACGTAGTCCCTAACAACATTGAAAGCATTGTCTTTTAAACTGGGAATAAATGGAATGGGGTTCCAATCTGCAGGAATTGGCCGTCTCTGCAGTTGGGATAGGTCTTCGGCCGATGGACTTGCTGTACTTTTTGCTGGATATGGATTTTTCTGTGGTACTGCTGGTGCTATGGCAAATGAAATCGGTATACCTTTTGCTGGAGTGCAGGTCCTGTGTGGTGGGGCTAGTGGTGTGGCTAGTGAAGTATGGTTTCAGTCTGCTGGAGTCGGTCCTACGTTTTGTGTCACTGGTTATGCAGCCAATATAAGTAGGGCGCCATCTGATTTCTCTGGCACCACCATGTTTTTTAAGGACTTTGCTGGTGCTCCTTCGGTTCGGCAATCACCCTCTTCCTTTTTGATGTCTGATGCACAAGAACAATATTTTAGTGGAAAAACATGGTATGATGACAGATGGAATATGTATTAATAATGGATGGGCATGGCATCTCGAGTTATATGATGATTAAACTAAGAAGATGGCGGTGCAACAAAGTAGAAGAAATGCAAGACAACATATGCAAGATACGCGCAATCAATAAAACCTTGCCAAATTAGAACAGGCACCTTGATGGGTGAACAGGACAGGCCATCTGCCTTCGACTCCTCGAGGTCAGAATAGTCATTAGGATGATATTCTGAACAAGAATCAATAGGTGGGGAGCGTATGAGTTTCATTGCTTCGAGAATGGCACTCAATGCCTTGGTGCCAATTTTGTAAGTCATTGCAGTGTTCCACAATATTCTTCTGATGCGCGGATTCTGATATTCACTGTAATTGCGTATAATATTTGAGAACCATGAAAACATAAATAGTTGTGACATTATCTTTGTAATGCAGATGATATTCTAATATAGGGGCGCCCCTGTAAACACTTGTGTGCTATCACTGGATTCTGATGAGAGAGCTCATGTGTGCTGTAATATGGTGCGTGTATTTATATAATCTGGCACAAGTACACAAAAAATAGGCTCCAGAAGTAAGGATAGCTGGCAAATGACAGGTTCATAATATACTGTATAGAGAGTTTATTGCCAAACCATGATAACAAGAGCACACAACAACTAGGCAGATCATAGTGTACATAACAGGGGTACACCATAACCACGATATATAAATCGGGAAAATGGAACTGGCTTGAAAATACGGTGTTGTATTGCTGCTAGTAATTGAAGGCCTATCGATCACGTACAGGCCAACTCTATCAGCTGTTGACTGCAGATGTCCCTGCGCCCCTTGAGGGAGTCCTGGATTAGGGGGTATCCGGACTGCCAGACAATATACATCGTCCGAACTATTGAAGTGTGAAGATACAAGATTCAAGACTCCGGCCCGTGTCCGGATGGGACTCTCCTTTGCGTGGCAGACAAGCTTGGCGATCCGGATATTATATTTCCTTCCTTGTAATCGACTCCATGTAAACACTAGCCCTCTCCAGTGTCTATATAAACCGGAGAGGATGGTCTTGAGAAGGCCGATCACATTTACAATCCTACCATCATAGGCTAGCTTCTAGGGGTTAGCCTCTACAATCTCGTGGTAGATCTACTCTTGTACTACCCATATCTTCAATATTAATCAAGCATGAAGTAGGGTTTTACCTCCATCAAGAGGGCTCGAACCTGGGTAAACATTGTGTCCCTTGCTTCTTGTTACCATCAGCCTAAGATGCACAGATCGGGACCCCCTACCCAAGATCCGCCGATTTTGACACCGACATTGGTGCTTTCATTGAGAGTTCCTCTGTGTCGTCGCTTCGAGGCTTGATGGCGTCTTCAATCGCCAACAACACGGTCCAGGGCGAGACCTTTTTCCCCGGACAGATCTTTGTGTTCGGCGGCTTCGCACTACGGGCCAATTCACTTGGTCAGCTGGAGCAGATCGACAGCTACGCCCCTGGCCACCAAATCAGGTTTGGAAACTTGAACTACATGGCGGACATTCGCGGAGACTTGATCTTCGACGGATTTGGGCCTATGCCAGGAGCACCGGACAGTCATGGCAAGCACGGCCTAGACCTGCTGTCGGACAATGCTCGGGATATCACCCCTGCAGTAGCCCCGGATCTAAATCCGGAACAGGTTGCGTTGCCCAAGGATGGAGGGGTGGACCCCACCCCGTAAGCCGCATACTCATCGGCGGTGGAGCCGAACACATGTCTCTCTGTGGAGGCCTGTAACCCAGGGCCCCCGGACTCGTATCCGGTTGTTGGTTCCGGTCCGCATACCCTCGAGCCAGCCAAGCCAGGTTGGGCTCCGGTAATGGAGTTTACCGCTGCGGACATCTTTCAGCACTCACCCTTTGGCGACATGCTGAACTCATTAAAGTCTCTCTCTTTGTCAGGAGGCTTTGGGCCGAACTATGTCCGGCTTGAGTGGGAAGCAGGCGATGAAGGAATTCGCTTCCCACCCACCACCCACTTCATTGCCACGGTCGATGATTTAACCGACGTGCTTGACTTCGACTACGAAGACATCGACGGTATGGACGACGATGCAGGAGACACACAGGAGCCACTGCCCACGGGGTGGTGGACAACCACCTCTTCATATGATATATATATGGTGGACACTTCGAAAGAAACAAATGGCAATGAGGCAATGGACGATAACCCCTCAAAGAAGAAAGCAAAACATGGGCGTCGCCAGCGCCGCTCCAAGCCCCGCCAAGGCAATACCAGCACCGGAGACGAAAACAATCCGAATGGTGCCGAAGATGAATACAACCCCGATCAGCCCGCCTTCGAGCAGGCCGAGCAGGAGGATGGGCAAGACAGCCCAGATGAACAGGCGACGAACAGGTATCCGGAGGAGGACAACTACATGCCCCCTCCGGAGACGAGATTAGCCTAAGCGACGATGAGTTCGGCGTGCCTGAGGACCCCGTGAGCAGGAGCCTTCAAGCGTCGGCTTATTGCCACTACGAGGAGCCTGAAGAAGAAGCAGCAACAGCTTCAAGCTAATCAAGATCTGCTCACAAACAGATGGACGGAAGTGCTGGTAGCCGAGGAATATGGACTCGAGCGCCACACGGCTTCCCGGTCGCCTCGAGGTCGGGATAAAACGGCATATCAGCCCGAATACCAGCCTGCACCCCCGCGCCAGTTTACTACGGCCCGGGGCAATAATCAGGACCTGCGTGATAGATTGGATAGCACCGCAGGACAACCAAGATCGATCTACGGATGACGGGGGAGCGCTGCAGCACATGACGATGACGGTCATACCAGATACACTAACAATAAATCCGGCTGGCCCGAACACAACCAACCAGATTTGGCCGGACTGCGTCGTGACATAGCCCGGCACAGAGGCGCCGCACACCCCCTTTGCTTCACTGATGAAGTGATGGATCATGAATTCCCAGAAGGGTTCAAACCCGTAAACATCGAATCATACGATGGCACAACAGACCCCGCGGTATGGATTGAAGACTTCCTTCTCCACATCCACATGGCCCGCGGAGATGATCTACATGCCATCAAGTATCTTCCCCTTAAGTTCAAAGCACCCGCCTGGCACTGGCTTAACAGCCTGCCAGCAAATTCCATTGGCAGTTGGGAAAACCTGGAAGACGCATTCATTGACAACTTCCAAGGCACATATGTGCGACCTCCGGACGCCGATGACTTGAGTCACATCACTCAACATCCCGGAGAATTAGCCAGGAAATTCTGGACCCGGTTCCTAACTAAAAAGAACCAAATAGTTGACTGTCCGGATGCCGAAGCCCTGGCGGCCTTCAAGCATAATATCCGCGATGAGTGTCTCGCCCGACACCTCAGACAGGAGAAACCCAAGTCCATGGCAGCTCTCACGACACTAATGACCCGCTTTTGCGCGGGCGAGGACAGCTAGTTGGCTCGCAGCAGCACTACGCCACATTCTGGCATGTCAGATGTCTGTGACAATAATGGAAAGCTACGGCGCAATAGACACAAGCGACGGAACAACAGCGACAACACCGAAGACATGGCAGTCAATGCCGGATTCAGCGGATCTAAATCCGGTCAGTGGAAGAAGCCATTCAAAAGGAACAATCAGGGACCGTCCAGTCTAGACCGTATACTGGAGCACTCGTGCCAAATTCATGGCACCCTGGACAAGCCAGCCAACCACACCAATAGAGACTGCTGGGTATTTAAACATGCCGACAAAATAAATGCCGAAAACAAGGACAAGGGGCTGCACAGCAATGATGATGAGGAGCCCCGGCGTCTGAACACGGGGGGACAGAAGAAATTCCCCCCAGGTGAAAATGGTCAACATGATCTACGCCACTCACATCCCCAAGCAGGAACGGAAGCGAGCACTACTGGACGTCTACGCGATGGAGCCAGTCGTCCCCAAATTCAGCCCATGGTCAGCTTGTCCGATCACCTTTGATCGTAGGGATCATCCTACTAGCATCCGTCACGGCGGCTCGGCCGCATTGGTCTTAGACCCAATCATCGATGGATTCCACCTCACGCGAGTCCTTATGGACGGCGGTAGCAGCCTGAACCTGCTTTACCAGGACACAGTGCGCAAAATGGGCATCGATCCTTCAAGCATCAAGCCCACCAAAACCACCTTTAAAGGTGTAATTCCTGGAGTAGAGGCCCGTTTTACAGGCTCTATAACATTGGAAGTGGTCTTCGGATCTCCGGAAAACTTTTGAAGCGAGGAGTTAATCTTCGATATCGTCCCTTTCCGTAGTGGTTACCACGCCCTGCTCGGGAGCACCGCATTCGCTAGATTCAATGCGGTACCACACTATGCATACCTCAAGCTCAAGATGCCAGGCCCGCGCGGGGTCATAATAGTCAACGGAAACATGGACCGCTCTCTCCATACAAAAAAGCATACTGCAGCCCTCGCGGCAGAAGTACAATGCGGCCTCCTCCGGCAAACCACCAATCCGGCAACGACAACCTCAAGCACCATCAAGCGAGTTCGGAGCACCCCGCAACAGGACCACCAGGCATGCCAAAAGCACGACTAGCAGTCCGTCCTCCGCTCAAATCCCATCAAAGAAGCATTTGTGCCACGCGTACACAATTACGCACTTAAAATACCATGGGCACAGGCGGAGGCACAACAGTGGCTCAGTCAACAGTGCGGTATCACCGCCACATACCTTCGTAACCTTTCCTTTCACCTTTCATGACATTGCTTTAGTGCAGCCTCTCCAGAAGAGCTGGATTGTCAGACTTACATAGGAGAGAAAGCCAAGGAGGCAACAGGCTTTGCGCATAGAAGGAAATACCCAGGTGGAATCTATTTACGATCGGTATACCTGCTTTATCTATCTGTATGTAGCCTGCCCCTGGATAGGGTATGTCAAATAATCCTATTTATCTCCGCTTAATGCATTCATTGTAAACATACGCTTAAACGTATTATTCATCAATGGGAGATCATATATAGCGTCAGCTTATTATTCTTATTTGAGCATTTTTCCTTACAAATGTCTATTTGATACTGCATCCGTACACCTTGGTACGTTCAGTTTGCCAGGGGCTTCTTATGGCGCCCCATAATACGGCAAGACAAGTCCGAACACTTTCAACAGTGCGGCACACCGAACTTATAGCAGTATATGCATTAGCTCCGAATCAAGTCTTGGGTCTACAGTTGGGATAGCCCGGCTCCCTTGTTTTGGTGCCTTACGTTCCGTTATATCAGCTAAGGTAGCACAGGGAGAACTACTGCGGTTGTGTCCCGGTTCTTCCGGACGAGCACCTCAGTAGAGAAAGCCAAAAACTGACCGGCATGATGTGGCGAGAGCTGGTCGCTATTCGAGAGGTCTTAAAATCCTTAAAGATTTTTCCGCTTTAGGAGATAATTCGGCTTCGTCCAATCTAGGCGTATATAGCACCCCAATTCGGCCTTCCGGATTCTAGGGGCTTCGCCGAAATTTAAAATTGTAGACTTCTATGGCTAAGTGAAGGTTATAAAGACGCATAGTCCGATTGCCTTGTTCACTACGCCGGACACCTCCTTAAGGGATCAAACATTTGGATAAAGAGTGTCCGGGTTTTCCACGAACACCCCAGTACTAGTTACATGGGGGCGGAAGCCGACGACTGGCCTACTTTCAGAATTTTATAAACAGCCGCACAAAAGGTAATATTTTAAATAACAAAAGCGCTACAAGCGCAAGTAACTTCGTCCTTAAATTACAAACATGATAGAAGTGAATTCATTCTAAAATTATGTCCTTGGTACATTCATCGGCCAAGAGGCGAGCGCCCTTGATAACGCCATCGCAATACTTTTCCAGATAGCGATGCACCTTGCCCTCCGGCGGCCCGTCCTTCACCAGCTTCTCCGCATCCAGCTTGCCCCAATGCACCTTCGCACGGGCAAAGTCCCGGCGGGCACCCTCAATGCAAACGGATCGCTTGATGACTTCCAATCGCGGACATGCATTCACCATCCGCTTGATCATGCCGAAGTAGCTTGTGGGCAGGGGCTCACCAGGCCACATCCGGACTATGAAATCCTTCATAGCCACATCAGCCGCCCTGTGGAGTTCGACCAACTGCTTTAGTTGGTCACTCAGAGGCGTTGGATGTTCGGCCCCAGCATACTGGGACCAGAACAGCTTCTCCATTGAGCTCCCCTCCTGAGCATGGTAGAACTCCGCGGCATTTGATACACTGCGTGGCAGATCTGCGAATGCCCCTGGAGAGCTCCGGACTTGGGTAAGTAAAAGAAACGCCTCCTCCACATGTTTGCTTTGCATAAAGAATTTCTTACCCGCCGTTATCTTTTTGGCCTCCTGGATTTCCTGCTGTGCCTTCTCGGCTTCAGCCTTGGCGTCTTTTACACTTGCAGGGGCCTTCGCAAGCTCGGCCTCTTTCGCCTTAAGCTCATGCTCCACGGACTCGAACTTTTTGCCGAGCTCCTGGAGCTCTTGTTGTACCTCGCCCACTCGGGCATCTTTCTTCTCGCGCTCCTTGTGTTCCAAGGCCGCTTTGTGTTCGGCCTCGGACAACGCTTTTTTCAGAGACGTGACTTCGGTGGTGGCCCCTGTTACAAAATCACGATGCTTCGTCGTTATAATAACCAATTTTATCTATCCTTCATTATATGAGAGCAAGGAATCACTCACCTTTGTTCTTTTTGAGCTGCCTCCTTGTGAGGTCGAGCTCTCCCTCCGCCTGCTCCAGGTCCTGTTTTAGTCCCGCGATCTTGGCCGTAGGACCGCAGCGGCAAGCAGCAGAGCCTGCTTATTCACATTCAAACTTATTGTCAGACTCCTGCGGATTATAATTGACCCTCCGTTTGATTTTTCCTTCCGAACACCAAACAGAGTATCAAGGGCTACTACCTATCGGGTGGTAATTTCACACTTTTTATTACTTACCTCAAAGCCTGTTAGGAGGCTGGTGCAGGCTTCGATTAGTCCGCTCTTGGTGGACGAAACCTTCTGAATCACCACACTCATAAGAGTACGGTGCTCTTCATCTATGGAAGCGCCGCGAAGCGCTTCCAGCAGACAATCCGACGCCTCGGGCGCAACGGAAGTCCTCGACACAGACGGCTCTCCCTCCCTAACGAGGGGCTGCCCGCCTGAGTCAGGAACCATTGAAGGCTCTGAAACATTGTTTGTTTGAGAGCTCGGCCTACTGTGGCTCTCATCAACACGGTCCGCGGGGATCTTGAACCCCGCGTGTCCGATGTCTGGAATGCCGCCTTGGGGCGCCTCCAGAGCCACCTCCCCCCGCTCTGGGAGCCTTTGGGATAACACCTCCGTGTCATCTGCAGGCTGAGGAGTAGTGGCCGTCGGGAGCGAGTTCATCGCCGAATCGCTCAAGGACCCATCCGAAGACGACGCCTTGGGATGGACCCTGGCCGGACTATATACAAGTTCGGCGTTATGACAAAACTATGAAGCAAAATTACGATGGAGTGCGGATACTTACGATCGCACTAGGGGCTTCTTCCTGGGCAACTACCCCTCCTCGCTATCGGCGGTGGTGGCGGAGTAGTCCGGAAGGGACACCTTTCCCTTCTTGGACGTCCCAGCCTCCCCCTCCGGGGCATCCTTCCTCTTTTTCTCCCCCCCAATACGGGGAGGTGGAGTTTCTTCTTGTTTCCCCCCGCCTCCGTGGGAGGAATCTGCCTCGTCGTCATCAGACGATGAGGGTATGACGACCTTGCGCCGGGGGCCTCTCTTGGCCCCCTGGTCTGCCCTATCAGGCCCCTCGTCCTTTCCGGATGGGGCGGCCTCTTCTTCTTATTATTCTTCCCCTTCGGGGGAGGAGTGTGCCTCGTCGTCTTCGGACGTGGCTTCTGGTGCAACCTTACGTCGGAGACCGTTTCGGATCCCCGGGGCCTTCTTATCGGCCTTCTTCTCCGGCCCCTTGTAGGGCGTCGGGGCCAGCATCTTCGTCAGGAGAGCATTAGCTGGGCTTTCTGGCAGCGGAGCCGAACAGTCAATCTGCTCCGCTGTCTCCACATAATCTTGAACAAATATGCACAATTACTTAAGGCTCCCCCGTGAATATATTGGGAAGAACCGAATCCGGTGGCAGCCTGAGAACTCACCTGACTAGGAGGCCGCATGGCGTGGAGCCCACGGTCCTGGGATATGGGAGGAGGTACTTCGGAGGCCTTGAACAATGCCTTCCACGCGTTTTTGTGCTTCATCCGTAGAGCCTCTGAAGCGTCTGGTGTTCGGCCGAGACGAACTCCCACAGATTGAATGCCCGCCTTTGGCACGGTAGAATCCGATGAACAAGCATGATCTGGATCACGTTGACAAGGTTGATGTTCTTGTCCTTCATGCCCTTGATGCAGTTTTGGAGTCCGGCCAGCTCTGTAGATTCGCCCCATGACAGGCCCTTCTGTTCCCAAGAGGTGAGCCGCATGGGGGTTCCGGATCGGAACTCGAGGGCTGCCGCCCAGTTGGCGTCGCGCGGCTTGGTGATGTAGAACCACCCCGACTGCCACCCCTTCACGGTTTCTGCAAAGGAGCCATCAAGCCAAGTGACATTAGGCATCTTGCCCACCATGGCTCCTCCGCACTCCGCTTGCTGGCCGCTCACGATCTTCGGCTTCACGCGGAAGATTTGCAGCCACAAGCCGAAATGAGGCTTGATGTGGAGGAAGGCCTCGCATACGACGATGAACGCCGAGATGTTGAGGACGATGTTCGGGGCTAGATCATGGAAATCTAGCCTGTAGTAGAACATGAGCCCGCGGACGAAGGAGTGTAGCGGAAACCCCAGTCCACGGACGAAGTGGGCGAGAAACACGACCCTCTCGTGGGGTCCCGGAGTTGGAGTGACCTGCCCGTCGTCCGGTAGCCGGTGCGCTATGTCTGCGACCAAGTATCCGGCCGCCCGAAGATTCACGATGTGCTTCTCCTTCACAGTGGAGGCCACCCACTTGCCTCCTACTCCGGACATGTCTAGCTATGCAGAGAAGATTTGGACTAGGGCGCTGGAGCTCGGGGAGGTAAGGATGAGCGAAGGAGGAAGAGGGCGTGGGTGAAAATGAGGGTCCTTTATCCCTTTATAGAGGCCACGAAAGTGGTGCGCCTCCCCACTAGCCCGTTCAGAATCGCTTACTTCCCAAGCGCCACGATTGATGGCACGGTGGGATTACCCATACCCGTATTGATGAGAATCCCGTGATAAGGGGACACGATCTTTGGTTTGACAAGAAGTGTCAAGGAAACCGCCTCGCAATATGCGCTGTGGCTGGTCGAAGGAAAACGGTTCGAATAATGACCCGACCGTAATGACAGGTTACGTCTAAAAAGTTGTCGGCAAAGTAAGTTTGTGAAATATCGTTCTCTCTACGGTGATATATGAAGATCATTTTGCAGATCCGGACACGGTCTACGTGTTCGATAATTACCTTGGAGTATTCGGAGAAGGAACCCGCCTTGCAATGCCGAAGACAAGACTGCGCGCCGGACTCATCGTCATTGAAGCCTGGTTCAGGGGCTACTGAGGGACTCCTGGATTAGGGGGTATCCGGACTGCTGGACAATATACATCGTCTAGACTATTGAAGCGTGAAGATACAAGATTCAAGACTCCGGCCCGTGTCCGGATGGGACTCTCCTTTGCTTGGGAGACAAGCTTGGCGATCCGGATATTATATTTCCTTCCTTGTAACCGACTCCATGTAAACCCTAGCCCTCTCCGGTGTCTATATAAACCGGAGAGGATGGTCCTTAGAAGGCCGATCACATTTACAATCATACCATCATAGGCTAGCTTCTAGGGTTTAGCCTCTACGATCTCGTGGTAGATCTACTCTTGTATTACTCATATATTCAATATTAATGAAGCAGGAAGTAGGGTTTTACCTCCATCGAGAGGGCCCGAACCTGGGTAAACATTGTGTCCCTTGCTTCCTGTTACCATCAGCCTAAGACGCACAGATCGGGACCCCCTACCCGAGATCCGCCGGTTTTGACACCGACACCCCTTCCTGACAAGGAACATACTGTACGTACTAAATACAGAATAAACAAAGAGGAACATGTTAAAGAATAGAAGAGGAAGCATATTCTTGAGGTTCCGCTTCATTGCATACAATGTTGGTTGCCCACTCATGATGAATCACAACACCCAAAGAAATGCAATTCCATGTTGTCTCTCTATATGTGGCAATTTTGAACAAGAGTCATTGGGATCATATTCTGAACAAGAGTCAACAGGTGGGGAGCGTATGAGTTTCATTGCATCCGGAATGGCACCCAATGCCTTGGTGCCAATTTTGTGAGTCATTGCAGTGTTTAGCTTCAAGAGTGGACTGCTGCTAGTGCGACACAAAGCAGCTACACAGATCATAGTGTAGATATAATGGGAAAACCTTAAGCATCAGAGTAAAATCAGCAAAGTGGAACTTGCTGGAATATATGTGCTAGTTTGCCGGTACGGCTAGAAAGGCTTCGGATACCAGCTCTCTTCAAGTGAAGGTGCAACATTGTTAATATCAGTGTAACTCTCAAAGGCGACACAACTCCCTGCATTTCCTTGCTGTTCTTATAGGATTCAAGTGGGCAGGCCACTACAAATCCTATTCATATGTTTACAAGATCCTACGAATCAAAGAGTATCAAAGTGTCCATCACAAACGATCGTATAGACCTCTACACTGCAAATGTCCCTGCTCATCTTCAGTACAAGGAACATATTGTACTACTATCAAACTCCCTCCGTTCCAAAATATAAGTCTTGGTAGAGATTTCCACTATGGATCACATACAGATGTATCCAGATACATTTTAGAGTGTAGATTCACTCATTTTGCTCCATATGTAGTCCATGGTGGAATCTATACAAAGACTTGTATTTAGGAACGGAGAGAATACATATTAAAGAAGAACGAAAGAGGAACATGGTAAAGAAGAGCAAGCAGATTTGGATAATAAAATGTTGGTTGCGCAGTGCCCACACATGATGAACTAGAGCACATTAAGAATGCAACTCCCAGCTGTCTCTCGACCATTTCAGGCGGTTGGATGAAGATCCTACGTCTCCTAACCCATCTTCTTCCCCGTCTCTGATTCTTCCCATACAGAACACCGCATGGGCCGCCGGCCAGACCACCGGCCCCCATCGCCTGTGTTCCTCTGCCACCCCCACCCACCCCCGCTCCAACCCCCACCCGCGTCGAGTTTTCTTCGTTCGACGAGGCCCCACAACCACCTGAGCCCCTTCATTTGCACCGGCGAACTCCGGCGAGCTCTGAAAAATTTAGTCTACTGTGATTTAACTAGTGTGGAATATAAAAGGGGAAAACCATAAGCATTGGGAGTATAGTGTTGAGCGTGCCATGGCGGATATGAAGGTGCAAACCAAGACAAGAAATCAGAGTAAAGCAGTGGCAATCCATTTTCTTGCTGTGATAAATAAGTTGAGCAGATACGAAAGAGTACCGCCTCTGGTGCAGCGCCGTGTACGCATCTGCTGAGAATTTGACGGTGCTGCGGTAGCGATGGCTGTCGGCGGCATGGAACCAGATCTAGGAGGGAAGACGGTGGCGGCGAGGCATGGTGGACGAGACGGTCGTAGGAGCGGCGCCGACAAGGTGGATGATGGCGGGGATGAAGCGAGAGGATGGGATGCAAGGATCCCGGTCCGAAGCCGTGGATGAGAGAGGTCGATCTCTTGTAATGGATGATGGCGTCGGTGTATCAACTCCGACATGGTGGAGGAGGACGGCGGTGGATGGGGTGGCGGGCGGTGGCGGACGGAGGAGGGTGGGGTGGAGAGGGTGTTTTGGCACCCACGGAGTACGAATGGGGAAAAGGGAGGTAGAGAGGAAGGGGGGAAACATGTATTCAGGGCACGCTTGTCTCAAATGTGATGAAATTTACAAACTTAGCCCCCGTTTCAAATTTCTACTACATCACAACAACATTGGTCGGTTGGGGATAGGACGGTAATCTCGCATACACCGAATATTTGCCGACGAGAATTTGTTTTTGGCGCCCACCGTGTATATCAATATGAATCGGGGAGGGAGTCAATTTCGGCGGAGGACACACTATGTTTTGGCGCCCACCGTGTATGAATCTGGGTGAGAGGTGGTTACATCACATTTGGGTGAAATTACAAACCTACCCCTATTGAAACATATAGAAATCCAGCATATAGGCTTTGCATGGCAGGGATAGGCAGTAGTAATTTCCATCTCATAGATTTTGGTTTCGAGCGGTTACTGTGACTTTCCCCGCTTCGTTCAAATTTTGCACAGTGCATGTTTACGCTCATGCCAACTCAATTCGAATCCCATTTGTCTTCTATTTTTTTCCGGGCGGGATCCATTTTCAATTGGAATTACATTCTATATACAACATTTTTTATATATACTTTCAAAAGCACAACAAAGAATTCTGCTCCTTTATATGTATAATATGATTTACAAATACAACGATCTCAAAATCTTAAGGTTGAATTCGAAAAAAATTAACCAAATTATGTTCTACTAAAATGTATGAATCAGTAATATCTACATATTAAATAACATAGATGTGCGTGAATTCATATGAGTATGAATATTTGATAGATCAATTTTGGTTCGAGTATGGATTACATGTATCATCATCTTGAATTCAAATACTTGAATCCCTTTTATGTTCACTTGTTTCACGCCCATCTCTCTCGCATGCATACTCCTTCAGGTAGCTATCACTCTCTTTTCTCCAGCTCACCCGCATGCTCACTTCATGTTTCTCCTATCCTCGCAAACATGGTCTCTCGACGTCTCCCTTGAGAAGTGTCATACTCCTCCCTATCATTATACATTACACGATTTTCACTATCTCTCACGTCTCTACTGTTCTCTGGTATCACTCAGTACCTAAGCTTTCCTTTTCACCCCCCCACACACAGTCTCCACTCGTCTTTCACTTTGTCTTTCTCTCTATGGGATTCTCTCACACACCCTATATGTCTCTACATATGACCCATACCACTAAAATTACTCTCTCTCTCTCTCTCTCTCTCTCCTGTAGACACAACATTTGTTGCGGTCTCCTTTTCGTCTCCATCCCAGACTGACATTATTCATTTGTTTACCGATCAGACAAACCCCCTCCCTCTCTCTCACAGACACACACACAACTCCTGCTTCCACTCCCCTTCCCGACTACCCTCTCTCCCGCACACACAAAACTCTCGCTTTCGCACCTCGACTCGTATTTCTCTCACAAACATTTATCGACTAGCTAAACTCTAGATAGGTTTATACACCCGCACACTCGTGCTTCCACTATCGCATACATGTCTCTCTCCCGCTCCTTGTATCTATATAGATTTTTCCTCCCTTCTTGAGACACGCTGAGGGAGTCCCGGATTAGGGGGTGTCCGGATAGCCGGACTACCATCATCGGCTGAACTATCATCGGCCAGACTATCATCATCATCGACCGGACTCCAAGACTATGAAGATACAAGATTGACGACTTCGTCCTGTGTCCGGATGGGACTTTCCTTGGAGTGGAAGGCAAGCTTGGCGATACGGATACGTAGATCTCCTACTATTGTAACCGACTCTATGTAACCCTAGCCCTCTCCGGTGTCTATATAAACCGGATGGCTCTAGTCCGTAGGACACAACAACAACCATTACAATCATACCATAGGCTAGCTTCTAGGGTTTAGCCTCCTTGATCTCGTGGTAGATCCACTCTTGTAAACATCCACAATATCAATATCAATCAAGCAGGACGTAGGGTTTTACCTCCATCAAGAGGGCCCGAACCTGGGTAAAACATCGTGTCCCCTGTTTCCTGTTACCATCCGCCTAGACGCACAGTTCGGGACCCCCTACCCGAGATCCGCCGGTTTTGACACCGACATTGGTGCTTTCATTGAGAGTTCCTCTGTGTCGTCACCGATAGGCTTGATGGCCTCTTCAATCGATAACGACGCAGTCCTGGGTGAGACTTTTCTCCCCGGACAGATCTTCGTATTCGGCGGCTTCGCACTGCGGGCCAACTCACTTGGCCTTCTGGAGCAGATCGAAAGCTACGCCCCTAGCCGTCAGGTCAGGTTTGGAAGCCTAAACTTCACGGCCGATATCCGCGGGGACTTGATCTTCGATGGATCTGAGCCACAGCCGAGCGTGCCGCACTGTCATGATGGGCACGACCTAACACTGCCGCCGGACAGCATCTTGGAGGCCGCACACGAATCCACTCCGACCCATAGTCCGGAGCCGATCGCACGGATCGAGGACGGATGGCTGGACACCGCCTCGGGAGCTGCAACTTCCATGGCGATGGAGCCAAACACTTACCTTGTCCCGCATAAAGCCCATGACTCCGAGGTGCCGGACCCCCTGCCGGACTCCGAACCTCCTGCGCCCCTGCCAGTCGAATCCGATTGGGTGCCGATCATGGAATTCACCGCTGTGGACACCTTTCAGCACTCACCCTTCGGCTATATCTTAAATTTGCTGAAGCATCTCTCACTATCCGGAGAGCCCTGGCCGAACTACGGCCAGGATGGTCGAGACGCGGACAATGAAGAAATTCAGAGCCCACCCACCACCCACTTCGTAGCCACCGTCGACGATATAACCGACGTGCTAAACTACGACTCCGAAGACATCAACGGTATGGACGACGATGCCGGAGACAATCAAGAACCAGCGCCTACAGGGCACTGGAAGGCCACCTCGTCACATGACATACATATGGTGGACACCCCAAAGGGAAGCGATAACGAGGAACAACGGGACGCGGCAGAGGATAATCCCGCCGATAAACAACTAAAATGGCGACATAGACGCCGCCCTAAGTCCCGCCTCGATCAAAGCAGCATTCCTAACGACCCAGCGATAGAGCAGGGCAAACCAACGGACGACGAACATACAACCAAGCAACCATCCGAACAAGACGAACCAGATAATCAACCACTTCACGGAGCAATCAACAGGCCGGACACAACACCGGAGCATAAGAACCTTCACAAAAGACTCGTCGCCACTGCAAGAAGTTTGAAGAAGGAAAAACGGAAGCTCAAAAAAGCGGAAGACATACTCAGAATGAAGTGGAGCAAAGTACTCAAGACCGCAGACAAATATGGCAATGGCCATCAAACAAAGAGCTACCCGAAGCGCAAGTTGCTGCCAGAATTTGACGAGGAAGCCATAGAACCCTCATAGTCAAAAATTAAAGAGGCCGCCTGGCCGGATAGACGGCCAGATGACAGGCCAAAAGTGACAAGCGGCGCCGCACACAAGCCGACTTATGATCCTGGGAAAACGGACGGCCCAACTAGGTCCATCTACGGGCCAAAAAAGAGGGCCCCAGGAAGTAACACAACACGACAAGTGTTCGAAGACAGCGGCACACCCAAATACAGGGGCGCCGCACACCCGCTATGTTTTACCGATGAGGTGCTGGATCATGAATTTCCAGCAGGGTTCAAACCCATGAACATAGAGGCATACGACGGCACAACAGACCCCGGAGTCTGGATAGAAGATTACATACTACACATACACATGGCTAGAGGAGATGATCTCCACGCCATAAAATACCTACCCCTCAAACTCAAAGGGCCAGCTCGGCATTGGCTCAAAAGCCTCCCAGAAAACACTGTTGGAAGTTGGGAAGAGCTTGAGGACGCGTTTAGAGCAAATTTTCAAGGGACTTATGTCCGCCCTCCGGATGCAGACGATCTGAGTCATATAACCCAACAACCCGGAGAGTCAGCGCACAAATTCTGGAACAGGTTCCTTACCAAAAAGAACCAAATAGTCGACTGTCCGGACGCGGAAGCCTTAGCAGCTTTTAAACACAACGTCCGAGACGAATGGCTCGCCAGACACCTCGGCCAAGAGAAGCCAAGAACAATGGCCGCGCTAACAAGCCTCATGACGCGCTTTTGCGCAGGAGAAGACAGCTGGCTAGGAAGATGCAGCACCAGCGACCCGAGTACATCCGAGATCAGAGATGGAAACGGAAAATCACGGCGCAGGAAAGATCAGTGCCGGAATAAAGAAAAAATCCCAAAGGGCACGGCGGTCAACGCCGGATTCAAAAGCTCGCGGCCAAACAATAAAACACTGCCTCTTAAGGACAACAGCGACGAGCTATCAAATTTAAACAAAATCTTAGATCGGATATGTCAAATCCACAGTACCTCCGGAAGGCCTGCAAACCATACCAACCAAAATTGTTGGGTTTTTAAACAGTCCAGCAGACTCAACGCCGAACACAAGGGGCTCGATGCGCCAAGCGAGGACGATGACGAACCGCACCAGCAGAGCACCGGAAGTCAAAAGACTTTCCCACAAGAAGTCAAAACAGTAAACTCGCTTCATGTGATAGTACGGAAAACCAACACGGCACTCGCTAAGACAAGTGTCGCACGGTCCACCCCAGCGGAACATCGAGATTGGATGTCAAAACCAATCACTTTCGACCATCTGGATTAGTCCAGAAGTATCCGGAATGCAGGATAGACTGCCCTGATATTGGATCCCATAATAGACGGACTGCAATTCACGCAGGTTTTGATGGACGGCGGCAGTAACTCAAACCTGCTATATCCGGACACAATCCGCAAGTTGGGATAGACCCTACTACAATTCGGCATAGCCGCACTTCCTTCAAAGGAGTGGCGCCAGGCCCTTACGCCAGGTGCACAGGTTCATTATTACTAGAAGTTGTGTTCGGGTCACCTGACAACTTCCGACAAGAAAAGCTAACCTTTCATGTCGCCCCATTTAAAAGTAGCTATCAAGCATCACTGGGACGGGAAGCTTTCGTCCGCTTCAATGCAATACCACATTACGCGTCTCTTACGCTTAAAATGCCCGGTCCACGTGGCATCATTTCATTAAAGGGTCGCCTGAGACCCCGGACACGGCTAGACGAGTCCGGAACAAATAAGCTAGGGGCTACCTAGCCGCACACCCCTTCACAAGGGTTTGTACATATAAGCCATAATGAGCTAGCATAGGCTCAACTTTATTAATCTATATTTCAATTTTTTATGCACTTTCTCGCACGATTTCTTTTCAAACTAAGTTCCTCTCTTTTTACAGATGAACAGCGTGCACACCCGTCCAGGATACGGCACAACGGAGACACAGGCGCAGACGTGCAGTAGGGACCCGTTGCAAGGACTCTTTTCAGACTAAGACCCTATGTAAACCTTTCTTACTGTATCTTGTTGCTATAATCCCCTGGTTTCTCATTATAACCAGAGTGGAGACTGGCGTTTTGGCATCGGCCGCGCCAGAAGAACTTGCCCGTACCTGGACACAAGGGGCTTAGGGCATTGTTTTGCCCGCTATTGTAAAGACTGAACACCTTCGGGAGTGTTCGGCGTCTCAAGTTAGGCCTTATATGCATCAGCTCCGAATCATGTCTTTGGTCAAATGTTGGGTTTGCCCGGCTCCTGTGTTTTGCTGCCTTACGTTCCGTATCACCGGCTAACGCGGCACCAAGAGAACTAGTGCGATTGTGCCCCAGTTCGGCTGGGCGAGCACCTCAGTAGAGAAAGCCGAAAACTGACTGTCATGATACAGCGAGAGACTGGTCAACCACTCGATCGACCATGGGAATGTTTAGAATTCCTCCGCTTTGATGAAGGGCCGTTTCCCGGTCAGGCACATACGCGCCCCAAATTCGGAGAGCGCGGTGCCCCCAGGGGCTATGTCGTAGCCCCACCCTCGAACTCCATGGCTAAGTGAAATTGATAAAGCATTATAGTCCTGTTGCCTCGTTTGCTACGCTACCACCTCCTTTACAAGACCGAGACGTCGGATTAAGTGTGAAAACGCGCTATTTTTTTTGCGAACACCCCCGCACCTTGTGCGTGGGGGCTGAAGCCGACGACTGCCATCTTTCAGGTTATACACACGTATACATGAACGGCCGCATAGGAGATATTCTATTAACGCACAAGTATAAAAGGCGCTTACATCATAAATATTGTTTTACATCATAAAAACATTCATTCGAACGTAACATTTTTTGAGCACTGCGACTCTATTACACGAGCACCACGCAGCACTTCGCCAAAATAGTGCTCGGCGGGTAACCGGTTATCGTCCGAACCCGGGGTCACAACAACAGTGGCATCCATCTCTGTCCAATGTGTCTTCACACGGGCGAGTGCCATCCGCGCACCCTCTATGCAGGCCGACCGCTTCATCGCCTTGATATGCGGCACCGCCCCAAGAAATTGCTGCAATAAGCCAAAGTAACTCTTCGGCTCGGGCCTATCCAGCCAGACATGGGTCACTATATCCATCATAGCAAGCCCGGACAACCTATTTAGCTCAGCCCACTCGGCCAAATGGTCGGTCAGCGGAAGTGAACACTCCGGACTATGGAATTGAGACCAAAACAGCTCTTCCGTCTTGTGATCCTTCTGGCTTCGAAAATGCACAACGGCATCCGCCGCACTCGCTGCTAAGTCCATATAAGGGTCCTCTGGACCCCACAGTTGGCCCAGCTGAGCATACTTTGGATCCGTAAACCTTCGGCGCAGCAGAAAAGGCTTGCCAGCTACAATATCTCCGGCCTGGCGCAGCTCTTCCTTTATAGCCCGCATTGCAGAGCGGGCATCCTTGGCTTCGGTGGCCTTCCCCAGGTCTTCTTGCCCCGCTAGGCGCTCCTTCCCAAGAGCCTCATTGCGGTCGGTAGCATCTTTTAACTTCACGGCCATTTCGGCCATTTCTTCCCTACTCCGGCAGTGTGCGACCCTTTCGGCCGCTAACTCCTCGGCCGCCCTCGAGGCCGCCACATTACTCCTTCTGGCCTGCTCCTTGGCTTGAGCATGTTCGGTCTGAAGGCTCTCCACAGCAGCGGCACTATCTGCATTTCACACACATGTTGTAAGGAGCTGGCTTCGGCGCCCTTACCAAGTGACCGCACAGAAACACTTACCTTGCGACTCATCAAGTCACCTGCTGACCAGCGTGATGTCCGCATCCGCAACAGCGAGTTGCCGCTTTAGTTCAGCAACTCCATCAGTCCGGCTGGCCCCCGGACGACCCGCCACCTGCATCGGCACGGCGGAAATTTAAACCTGCGATTTTGATCCTCGGCACGCTGTCGATTTCGACAACCTACCGAGTCTCAGGGGATACTATCTATAAAGGGCGCATTCTATATGCAAAACTGTTAAAAGGTGTGTCATTTTTATGTACCTCAAACCCCGCCAGCAAACTCCTGACGGCATTATGCAACCCGCCTTCGGCGGACGAAATCCTTTCAATCACCATGCTCATCAATGCGTGGTGATCTTCTGAGATAGACGCCTTCTCAAGCAGATCCTTCAGCCGTACACCAGTTGGCGCCGAACTATCTGGCTTTGCCAAACCAGGGGGCTCCCTCCGTGACGACACTTTAGGCTCGTCCGCCCTATCCGACGGCAACCCGGACGGAGGCGTCTCGCTCTCCATCATCTCCGGACGAAGGTCCCCCGAAGACGAGCTCATTTGCGAAGGACGGAGATCCGAACTACAAGGTAAAAACTGTAGTTATCCTCAGAAGCACAAATAGGGATGTCCCTTATTATAAAACTCCTTTCTTTCTACTTACGGCTCGTTGGAGGGCTGATTCTTTAAGGTAGATTGTGCGGCCGGGGCCTCCCCGGACGCAGGACCCTCTGGCGAAGATTTCTTCCCCCGTTTAGGGGCTTTTGCCCCCGGGTCCTCGGAGGCAGTCCTCTTCTCCCCTTGGAGGGAGGGATTCTCGATCCCCCCTCTTTCAAGAGCCTCCTTAGGTGAGGCAGTAGCTTTCCTGCTTTCCCCTTCACCTTCCTCTGGAGGCGCAACCTCAAGCATCTGGACCAGCACGGAATCCGGCGCGGTCTCGGGGAGGGGGGCCGGACACCATATCAATTTTGCTTCTGCTATCCACTCCTGTTTAGAAAGAAGTTGGTCATAAGGCGAATCATCGAAAGGCAAACAAACGGTATGTCCGGACTTGGAACTACTTACTTGAGTATCCAGGCGATTGCAGCTTAGGCCAGCATCCTCGGTCAATTCCGGACGCGCCTCTTGCAAGCCGAAGAATAATTTGTACATCTCCAGGGGTGTCATACCCATGAAGTGTTGAAGAATCCGTGGGCCCTCCGGATTGAACCCCCACAGCCGGAGAGGGCAGCGTTTGCAGGGCAGGAGACGCCTAATCAGCATAACCTGCATTACCACCACCATATCAACCTCCCTCATTTGGAGATCTCGAATTCGGCCCTGCAGTAGGGGCACGTCCTTTGACGGCCCCCAATTGAGCCCTTGGTTGGTCCACGACATCAACCGTCGTGGGGGTCCCTGGCGGAATAAGGGCGGCAGCTTTTGTCTGCGGCCCCTCGGAACGGTAATATAGAACCACTCTTGCTGCCACGGGCCGAGCTCCTCTTGGAAGGAGCCAGCGGGCCACGGGGCATCGGCCCTCCTACTTATGGCCGCCCCGCCGCACTCCGCTTGACGCCCCCCGATCATCTTCGGCGCCACATTGAAGGTCTTCAGCCACAGGCCGAAGTGAGGGGTGACACGGAGGAAGGCTTCGCACACGACAATAAATGCGGAAATATGGAGGATGGACTCCGGAGCCAAATCGTGGAATTCCAACCCATAGTAAAACATGAGCCCTCTCACAAAAGGATCCATCGGGAAGCCTAAACCCCGACGGAGGTGGGATACAAAAATGACATACTCGCCGGGCTCGGGGGTGGGGATGGCCTACCCTTCGGCAGGCAACCTATGCGAAATATCATAAGCCAGGTACTTGGCCTCCCGCAGCTTTAGCAGGTCCTCCTCCGTGACGGAGGAGGGCATCCACCGGCCCTGGAGGTCGGAACCGGACATCCTTGAAGGTCCGAAGCGCTTGAATCTGGAGCTCTAGTTGCTGGAACTTGGAGCGGGGAGAGGATTCGATGGAGGATTGAAGAAAAGAAACGAGCCTTGGTCCCGTTATAAAGAGGGAGAATACCGAGAGCCGTCTTCGTGACCGTTTGGGACTCGCCTTCGATAGAGGGGGCGTGGCGACGGGCGCGGTTGGGTTACCCACGTCTGTATTGATGAGAATCCCGAATTAAGGGGGAACACGATCTCTGCTTCGACAAGACGTGCCAAGGAAACCGCTTCGCTAAATGCGCTGAGGTGGTAGAGTAAAAAACGATTCAAGTAATGGCTTGGTAGTGGCGTGACGTCATGCCGCAAAAAACGTCAGCAGATTGAACTTGTGTATATATTATTCTCTCTACGGTGGAATGTGGAATTTATTTTGCAGAGCCGGACACTATCCTGGTGTTCACAATCTTCTATCATTCGGAGGAGGAACCCGCCTTGCAATTCCAAGCAATATACGCGCCGGACTTATCGTCATTGAAGCCTGGTTCTAGGGCTACTGAGGGAGTCCCGGATTAGGGGGTGTCCCGATAGCCGGACTACCATCATCGGCCGAACTATCATCGGCCGGACTATCATCATCATCGACCGGACTCCAAGACTATGAAGATACAAGATTGAAGACTTCGTCCCGTGTCCGGATGGGACTTTCCTTGGCGTGGAAGGCAAGCTTGGCGATACAGATACGTAGATCTCCTACTATTGTAACCGACTCTATGTAACCCTAGCCCTCTCCGGTGTCTATATAAACCGGATGGCTCTAGTCCGTAGGACACAACAACAACCATTAGAATCATACCATAGGCTAGCTTCTAGGGTTTAGCCTCCTTGATCTTGTGGTAGATCCACTCTTGTAAACATCCACAATATCAATATCAATCAAGCAGGACGTAGGGTTTGACCTCCATCAAGAGGGCCCGAACCTGGGTAAAACATCGTGTCCCCTATTTCCTGTTACCATCCGCCTAGACGCACAGTTCGGGACCCCCTACCCGAGATCCGCCGGTTTTGACACCGACACACGCCTGCTCGATCGTGCACACACACACTATCGCCTCATTTTAAGTTGATACCTATCGCACACACACTCCTTGTGTCTTTGTCACACATGCACTCCGTCCTCCTCCACTCTCCCTCTCTCTCACACACACATGGGCTTTTTGCAACAACTAGCAAGATGCCCATGTGTTGCACGGAACATCAAGATGCATTTGTATGAGTAGTTTATCTTGTGGGGGCAAAGGATGAACGAGGGAAGGCCTTATTTGCAAATGTGGAGAGGGGTGTGGGTATCTTTTTGCAAAATTGCCATAGTTTCCTTCCTACCCGTCAGATATAGATCGGATGGCCTATATTGCAGGATGGCAGGCACACGATCATCACCGACAATGCTTTTTATAAGAGTAGGGATAAAAAATAGAGTTGGTGTTGATGGTGGGCCTACCGTCCTGCAATCTAGGTCGTCCAATTTATATCTGACGGATAGGAAGGAAACTATGGCAATTTACCCGCACTCTTCACCACATTTGCAGATAAGGCCTTCCCTTATTCATCCTTTTCTCCCACAAGATCTTGATGTTCCGTGCAACGCACAGGCATCTTGCTAGTAAGAGTAGATATTAGACATATACCACTTCTCGAATCTTGAAACCAACAACATTCCTCCCTTATCTCATCAAAACCGCCAAAGGAATATATTTTGAGTGAAACATAACATATTTTTAGTGATATACGTATTTCAAAACTAGATTTTTTTTCTATCAAATCGGTGAATATGTATTAATCTACTTTGATCGTGTGGCAATGCATTGGCACATTGCTAGTAGTTATTATAATTTGTTGGACACCAGACAAACGGTGGAGTACATATAGGAAGAGAAGAGGCGCACACACGCAGTCGGCCTCTCACTGTCTCGCACACATGAGTGTTACGTAAAGGCGACGTTAACAAATAAACCCTAAAACCCTAGGTGCACGATTGCTACATTCGCGGGTACCGGGTACGTGGTGGGGCACCTTTGTAGGAATAGTCAGCTCACGTGATAATTTGATCCGTAGGAGTTGATGGTCGGGACCACAGGTGAACGACTTGGAGCGCGGTGGCTCGCCAATTGCCACAGATCGAGTAGCCACGTTTATATCGTTTTTTAGCAGGGTTAAGAGTTCCGATTTTCAATGGCGTGTTATAAGTAGTAACTAGTTTTTAGAACGATTGGTATGGAGCGAAAATGGAATTCATAGTACTACGTACCTCCTTGGCGTATGGTTGTATGGGTTTATGTTGCGAGATGTTGAACCTGGTAGTTCTAGGGCAAATACTATGGTTTAGATTTAGATGCTGGTTTTCAGTAATGAAAATCGGAAGGGAAAACTCTTCTTTGATTAAAAAAACTACTACCTCCATTCTGGTTTACTAGTCCCCATCGTACTTTGGGTCAAAGTTTGTCCATGAATTTTACTTGTAAAATGTGAATGGAAAATGAGATTTTGTTATACCCAAACAAAAAGGACTGGAGGGTGTGATTGCTCTGACACGGACGTGACCTCTCATAGCGCAGGCATTGAACTAGCGCGCCGGCCAAGAGGGCTGCACTCGCTGCAGTCCCGGCTGAGCACGCCTCCTTGCCGCGTGCAACCAGCTTAAGACTGCCCCGCCTGCCTTCATTGAATCTGCGCGTGTGCCGTCAACACGTCCTTCCGTGAGCCGGCAAGCATTTTAGAACACAAAAAATGACTAAAATATAATTAATTTACGCATGGTATTGACTTGTTGTGCTCGCACTGGTAGCAGGAACTAGTAGAGGTTTTTCTTTATTTTCTTACTTTTTTTTTTGGCTTTGAAGTGAATCATGGTTGTGGACATTATGTATGAATGTGCAGATATCTATGAACATGAGTTTGATGTGGAAGTTGAACTTGGAATGTCGGGTTTGCGCGTGAACTATACCATGTCGAATGCTTCGTCTGTTATTGTTTGGAAAGTAATTGCTGTTATTACATGACCCAAAAAAAACATTTTGTGCCACATCAGTAGATGCACGGACATCACAACAGGCATGTTGACTGGATAAACATTTGAACCTAGCTATTATGAAGGAAATTTTGTATTGACAATAGTTTTAGATAGCAGGAGACGCCTAGCCTGCTCTGCCTCTGCTAGCTTATTTCTGGCTTCTTCCATCTCTTCTTTGGCTTGGGTGAAGAGAGCATCTGATTGCTCTTTTCGCTTCTTCAGGAACTCAGCTACATTCTCAAGGGCTGCTGCACGCTTTCTTTCCGCCTTTACTAATTCCCCGAGGACACGAACAACTGACGACTCCACCTGGCTTGTGTGTAATCCAGCATCATCTGGGAATTTGTACCTTGTGTCTAATCCAGCATCATTAGGGAACTGGCACCTTGTGTGTAATCCAGCCTCATTTTGGAAACATGATCTCGAGGTTGACCATACTTCCCTCCTCGCAGGAACTGCATCCTGGCATGAAGTTACTTCTTTTTTAGATCAATACTTAGAGCAACCTAGATCCATTTAGTAGAAGCCAGATAAACAGAACTCGAAGAAGTGAATTCAAAAGGAAAAAAATATATAAAAATAGACTACAAGGTGAGAACACACACTTCCTACATCAAGCTAAAAATGAAAGCATTAGAAGAATTAAGACTCTTCTTATTACACATCGAAGAACACCACGCTTAAGAGAAACATAAACTATAACATATACACATCGAAGAACACGAGGCTAAACGAAAGTAATTGAAAGGGTGTTACTTACCAAAGCTCGTTTTACAGGTTCGGTGTAGCTCCTCTTTAACTTGTCACGCTCCTTTAAGATGTCCCGAATATCCCGTGTTTGGTCTTCATTGCTCCTCTGCATGTTCGCACTCGTGGTTTTAGAATCTCAACATGACAAGAAAAATATACTACTAGTAATACTCGCGCATCTTGTGGGCAACATTAAAGCACTCATCTGCCATGTTAGAGCATCTCCAATAGAATCGCAATGCGCGGCGCTTTAAAAAAGTGTTTACAGTGCTGAGATCGAGAAGTAGAGATTAGAGAGTAGAGGATAGTTCTCAGCATAGATTGATAGAAAAAAGATAATTCAACTACTCCTCATCGTCCGACTCCTCCTCGGTGATGTCCTCCTCCGACGTCTGACTATATGCGTGAAGATACCGACCGTTGTCGGATTGACAGGGCAACGCTGCTCCTAGCCTCATGTTGAATTGAGAGTCCTCTTTTCGCCTACGCTTGTCCTCGTGATAGGCGGCTCGCGCCGCCCTCCTCTTATCCCTCTCCGCCCTCCTTTGCGCGTAGAACTCGCGCTCGTTGATGATGTCCTGCGGGAAGTGTTGGTGCCACAGCGCCATGGCTTCGTCGTCCATCTCGGCGATGCCGAGACGGTGCTCCCGCCTCCGGTTGTCGCGATGATCCTCGTCGGTGCTAAGCCGCGGCAGAGGCGCGAGCTGCTGCGCCCGCTCCCGCGCCGACACGTTGGGGAAGTTCAATGTTCTATGAGGCCACCGGAGGCGCCACGCCACTGCGTCGTACGCGCAGGCGGCCTCGTTGGCGGTGTCAAAATTGCCGAGGCCGAGGCGCATCCCGCGGAACCAAATCTCGACGGAGAAGCTGCCAGAGGGGCGCGCGCGGACGCCGCTGTATCCCCAAGTTTCCCGGCGACGCGGCGGCATGGTGGCGCGGCGGCGGCGAGGCGAAAAAGAGTGGGGAGAGAGCGGTGGCGAGGCACGGAGCGGGGAGAGAGCGGTGGCAAGGCACAGAGCGGTGGGAGGGTGTTGGATTTTATAAAGCGCGCCGGACGCCGCGCGCCAAAACTAGCGCACGCCCGGCCGCTTTTTCCCGCGTGCGCGCGATCCTTTCCTGATCTCTCTGCTATCTCTACTCTCTTCTCTATTGTTATATTTATTTCATAATTAATATTTAATATTTATCTCTACTTCTCTACTGTCTACTTTTTTGCTCTATACTTTTTTTCCTGCAATATAGGCCGTCCGATTTATATCTGACAGATAGGAAGGAAACAAATGTGAATTTTGCAAAAAGATACCCATACCCCTCTCCAGATTTGCAAATAAGGCCTTCCCTCGTTCATCCTTTTCTCCCACAAGATAAACTACTCATACAAATGCATCTTGATGCGTGCAACGCATGTGCATATTGCTAGTTCTAAAAACCTTTCCATCATTTGCCACACTACTGGTTGCACATGAAAAACCTACCCAAGCACAGCGTGATACAGGAGCGACACACAGTTACTAGCTGATATTCTGTTGGACAATGGAGGCTATAACCAATTACTTTTACAGGAACATAGCACCCAGGAAATTAGAAGGGTAGGTATGAACAAAATTGGAACTGCACATGTACTGCTAAGTGATTCAATAGACACATTACCAATCGAGGAGGAGAACGATGGTCGCAGCGGCCTCTGTGAGTCATGGTCGGCAATGGGAGTCAGTTCATTGTCCACGACGGTGGTACTTCTGCGCTTGGCATCGGCTTCCAGGAAGCAGATCCGAGACCGTGGAAGACGATGCCGGGTAAGAGGCTCCGTGTACGACGATGACGGTGGGGAAGCGGAACCTCCAAGCTCAGACATCTCGAACTCAGAAACTACCCTTCCGGCTCCAGTGCGGCGTACGAGGTCCTCGATGAGGCAGATGCGCTGCTGTGGACGAGTGTGCCGATGTAAATGGGGAGGAGCACGAAGGCCGCGGTGCCATGGAGAAGTCTATTTTGCGGTGAGGATAGAAAATGGGGAGTATTCTCTGGGTGCCGGGGTGGGGTTGGCTGGGTAGGGTGAACTTGAAGTTACGAAAACAGCCCCCTACCAAGTGTCATCCGTAGGCCTGTTTCCGAAGGCTATGATGGTAACTTCCCACTGCTCGATTCAGGGTCGCGGGAGATTTTCCCGCCGACCTCAAAATTTTGTGACACTGGACTCCCCATGTGGCGTGTTGAGTGATTCGGATAAGCAACTAGCGAGTAGTAGTTGTAAACTCTGCATATTAGGTTTGATCGAAGTCAAACTTCCTAAAGTTTGACCAAGTTTATAGAAAAATCTAAACATTTACCATAACAAATATGTATGATGTGAAAGTACATTCAATAATGAATCTAATGGTATTTATTTGTTATAGTATATGTTAATATTTTTTGTTATAAGCTTTTTGAGAGTTTACAAAACTTGAGTTTAACCAATGCTAATACGCAGACTTAAATAAAAACAGAGGGAGTACACATTTGTTTTCTTAGTTTGTAGTGAACTAATCATTTGTTGAAATTGTGAAATAAATATATTAGGCTATTGACTACGAATGTAATGGTCTATACAATTCAATAATTACAATCATCGTCGAATCCCAAGATGTATACAAGGTCTATAGTACTTCACAACATGCTCAAACTCACATAATCCCAGTCAAATGAGAATCTAAATGCATTTCATAGTTATTACTTTGTAGGATGCAACAAAAACAACCATAACTCTACATCAGCCATTATAGAAGCAACATTTTGACATATCCCAATGTGTGAACGAAAGGTGCAGAGAGAGCTTTTCAAGATGGAGCGGATAGGGCGGGAAAGATTGTATGTATGTGGATGAGAGAGTAGGAGACAAACCTAACGAGACACATAGAGAGAGATAGATAGAGAGAGAAAGAGAGAGGAAGAAGTTAGGTCTGTGAGAAAGATGGAGACATGTAATATACGTGAGATGCGTGTGCATCCGGATTCTGTATACGTGGAAGGAGAAGAGACACCATGTTTCATGAGAGAGATGGGAAAACATGGACAAGAGGGGAAGGATCTCGTGGGTTGAGGGATTGACAATTTTGTGCGGGGGAGAGAGGGATTGGTAATTTTGTGCAAGAGAGAGAGAGGGTGGGGGGGGGGGAGGAGTCAGTCAGCCGTCGTCACATCACCCTGCTTCCAAATGACCCTGCATTCTCTAGCGCGGTGTGCTCGCCGTCTACGATCTGCTCAATGCCCTCTTTGAAGATTGAGGTGTTGTGCATGTTTGGGTGCAAAGAAGCACAAGCGAGAGTGGTCGCCGTATAACCTTGGATGGGGATGAATTGTGTGCTCGGGGGAGCGTGTGTGTGTGTTGTGCTGCGTGTGTGTGTGTGTCTCTCTCTCTCTCTGTGTGTGTGTGTGTGTCAGATATTGAGAGAAAACAAACCTAAGGAGAGAAATGGGTATTCACGAAGAGATTGTGCGGGCCTTGAGGTGGGCAGGTGAGGTTGTCAAAATGTGCGCGTTGATGCATGTGTTGCATGCGATCGTGCAAGGGACGGACGAATCAAGAGAGATGGTTGTTGTGTTACGGATGCTCCTCTCTCTGTATCTCTCTCTCTCTCTCTCACACACACACACACAAGTAAACTAGAAGACCGTTCTCTCATGTATACACAATGTATCGACATCTGTCTATGTCTCACTCATGCATGATCATTTGCACATTCGCACCTCTCTATGTCTGTATCACACGCACACCGTCTCCACATTGCCCTTCCGCCACAACACACATATGGACACATACACACGTTCTCTCTTAGTCACACACACAAAATCAGTATTATAAAAAACTAGGGCGCACCTAAAACGTCCAAATCCAAATAAACACGAACTGGAGCTAAATTCAAATATATGGAAATATTGCAACGTCAAGAACTTTCCCAGGAAAAAAAAGTTGAGTAATATTCTAGGATTGTTTTCACACACACAAAAAGGTTCGGTGGATGTCCTTCGAGCGCGACACGGTGACGCACCGTTCGATCGACCGCGCGGCCGCGATTCACGCGCTTGCACAGGATTCCGTATTGTGGCTGTGGTACTAACTAATAAAAGGAGCGATGCCTAAGTCTAATGTTTACGTGTACTAGTACGTTTTTCTTTTAAGTTTGACCAACCTTATATAAAACTAAAGTAAGCTCCCACACGCGCACTCATCAATATGTTGCCGCCGCTGTTGCGCATGCCTGCGCTCACCTGCTCCTGCCAACAATTTCTCGCCCATCACCGCCGTGTCGCCGCCATCCCTGTGCCATGAAGCCGAAGGCTCCCCCGCTCACGTCATCTGCAGTCCCTCCTCGCGATGCCGCCGCGCCATCAAGTACGCGAGAAGCTAGTGGAGCCGCGTCTATGCATGTAGCGTACAAAGAGGAGGACGAGCGTGTGCTCTAGCACGCTGACGAGGAGGAACTAGCGTGTCATTGTCGTCTCCGCCCGTGCGGAGGAGGCGCGCATGGTGGCTGTCGCGGCGGAAGCCGGTCGCGCGCGCGTCGAGCCCGCAAACCAGGTGAGGACGCGAAATCTACCTTCGAGACCTTGAATGCCACGTGGATCCTGCAATCTGAAGGAGCAATTTGGGTCAATCAACTCTTGTGAGCTATTTGATGCAACATGGATGGCTAGAAGGGCTTCTTCTACCTCTTATGCCATCTTCTTCCTTCGCTCCGTCGAACTTCTTTCACAAATCGACTGACCCAAATTATACTACTAGTACGAACGCATTAAGTACAGTAGGAACACGAAGATACGAGCAGTAGTACCAACTGCAAGAAGAGCAGTAGTAAGACATAGTGCTAGTACTGATGTACGTACTAAAGAGTTCAAATAACGAGAAAGAACATAAACATAGTTCTGCTGAGCCCTCAGCACAACACACCCTTGAAAATAAACTAAGAAACTAGTCCGCTTGACACTACGGTAGAACCAGCATGAGCGACGGCACTGCCACCTACTCGGAGTCCGAGTCCATGTCCTCGACTTCGTCCTCGTCCCTCTTCCTCTTCCTCTTCGCTGACGCTTCTTTGCTTGAACTGGACACTGGGCTCTGCTTCTTCATCCAACCCTTGTAGATATTTAAACAAAGGTAGCCATCCATTGCTGCGTACAGGATGTGATCTTCATCTAATGTCTTCGGCTCCCATGCATGATGAAACTCGTGATGAGGTTTCTTCAGTTTAGCGTACGAAGGATCAATCATGGCTACTGCCAGGGTCAGCATTGAAGGTTGAGAGGAGGACACCAGGCTTGCCTTCTGGAGATCGAAGGGCTGGCCTACAATGATACCTATCCGATGTAGGACATCCCTGTCGTTCTTAAATCCTACAGTAACGAATTTCACTCTGTTGTCCTTGAGGAAGTTCCTAAAATCCTGGCACTCAACGTCGGCATGGCATATGTGGTAGACCAAGAAAACATTATGTACGCAAACCTGGATCACGACGGGCTTCTTCCTCTCTTCGTCCTTTAGATCCTTCTCTCGTCCCAGGACTGTGGTGTACTCAACATCTAGCCCAGCGACCCACTCATCCGTTGAACTGTTGAACATGCATAGGAAACGAGAAAGGCATGCTTTCACCATCGCGGATCCACGTGTGTAGACAACGATGAACTCATCGCCAATGATGGCTCTAACCTGGTACTCAATGGTGACCATGGAGATTTGGGAGGCCATGGATTTTGGAGGAGGGTTAGGAGAAGTTGAACTGTTGTACCCCGCAAAAAAAATTGGGAGCAAACTAATGTGAAAGGACGGGACGACTGGGAGCGAACTATCGTAAGGTAGAAGACGGGGACGAGTAGGGCATGCGAACGGCGTGGGGTTGCTGGCTTGCCCGGTGGATAAACGGCTGCAAGCCCCCAAAGAGTTCTCGAGAACTATGCGGGACCCACTAGATGTCATGTCTACCAGACCCATATCGTAGGCCTAGCGGTATTGCTTCTGCCTGTTCGCACGCCATGCCGGCGCGTGGATGTAACTTCACTTAATTCCGTCAACCGTCGCGCCTCCCACGACCTTCGCCCCCTTTGAGACTTTGACCAGCTATAAATGAGCAATTTTTTTTGCCTACTCCGCATGCATGATTCACCACACAGGGCAGTACGTTATTTACAAGAATACCATCTAATCTATTGTCAAAGCTATACTTAGCGATTAAGTGTGCCACATTGGCCGAATGGCTAATATTTGACAATTGAAGATTGTTGATCAACTTCGAGATGCTCAACGCTTTCATCTTCAGGTCACGCATAGCAGACCTATCATAGTCCCCCGATGCAAGAGACACTACCACAAAAGAGCAATCAGTCTCTAAAATTACAGGACTATGAAGAGAAATACCTATGTAGAGACCGACAATGCAAGCCCTAAGCTCCGCTTCCTCCATGCTTTGACATGCATCAATGAAATCCCACGACCAAATTTATACTAAAAATATCAATATCTACAATAATGATTATAATGAGTATAAGAACTACGTTTTATAATGAGTATATAAATGTTGATTTGACATTGTGAATGTTGATAGTACACTTTTCTATAAGTCTGGTGAAAGTAGAGGTACATTGACTTCAGACAAAACTTAAATGCACAATGCAGACTAGTTCCTCCGTCCAGGTGCGTGCCATGTCCTATCTTGTCATCACAACAAGGTTAGCTATTAGAGTACCACTACCTCCTTTCTAGTTTAAAGGGCTCGATTCAAAATTTTCACCTACTCTTAGCAAGATGGTAGAGGCGGTGGAATAGTTTTTGAAGTCTACAAAAGTACTCAACTAATGATGTCATTCTTCACAAAAAAATGTGTTTACCAATGCATGCATGAACACTAGTTACTCTAACCCCCTCTCTTCTTTAATTCTTTGCCACATCAGCATGTTTGCTATTCCCGTGTGCATGATACCAGCTAAGATACCACCATTATGGCCAGCCTTAATCATCGCCATGCAATAATTTAGTGCACCTTGAAATATGAACTTGTGTGGGGCGTGTATGTTTTTAATGACTTGAGACTATACCTAGCCCGGCATGCAAGATGACTTATTATGCACCGTTCCCCATACTTGCAGGAAGCCCGTTCGTCTCCAAATCTTTTCCTCTCCATGTGTGGAAACAATATGCCTGCCAAACTCTCCTTCTCCCTCCGGCGGTCCCATCACTCCACCCCGTGTGAAAAAATCTGCATGCATGACTCTCCTCCCCCCACGCTCGTCCCATCCGTTGTGACCAGCAATATTTCCACCCCTTCCCTCCGCATAATTTACTCCAACAAATGTGCCCACGTAGCTCTTACTTAACTGCAGGCGCATTGGTTCACTGACATATGGGCCCAATAGGGATCTGGCCCATATGTCAGTGACGCAACTGGACCTGCAGTTAAGTTAGTGCAGCTCAGTCCATATCTTACGTAGGTGTGCCATTGCTTGCTATAAATACTGCGCCTCCCACGACATCGCTATCTCCTCCCCCTCACGTTCACGTTCATCGCTATCTCCTCCCCCTCCCTCTCACGTCGACCACCATGGCATCGCCCCTCCCAAGCCCTAGGAGCCCCTCGCTGCACCGCGCGGACGGTCACCCGTCGCCGTTCCGTTCCTCGCCGCCACTAGTTGAGGAGGACGCGTCGGTATTCTGCTCCTCGCCGCTACGCGACGCGTCACTGTTCCGTTCCTCGCCGCCACTAGTTGAGGAGGACGCGTCGGCGTTCCGCTCCTCGCCGCGACGCGACGCGTCGCCATTCCGTTCCTCGCCGCCACTAGTCGAGGAGGACGCGTCGGTGTTCCGCTCCTCGCGCGACGCATCGAGGTGGACGCATCGGCGTTCCCAATATCGATAGCACGTGCGTCGGAGGGCGCATCGGCTCCCTGCTATGAGGAGAACGCCGCGCCGCCCGCCGAGCCCCCCAGCTTTGAGGAGATTCGGAAAGAAATGGATGTCGCCTTGTGGGAGGCTTTGCCTCCAGCAGAGCGCGCCAAAATAGAGGCGAAGAAGAAGGCCGAGGAAGAGAAGCACACCGCGGAACAAGCTACCTAGGAGGCCTATGTCGCATCCGAGAGAGTCAGGCAATTGGCTCTTTGGCAGAAGGCTCATGTGAGGGCCGTGAGGGTGGCGGAGGATGCCCGTGCCGACGCCCTGAATGCAGTCGGGCCCAAGCACCTCATCTACGCTTGGCGGTACGTGGACCGGGTGCATGCTTCCAGCGAAGAGGAGTACCTGTTGGCGCCGGATCACCACACCGATGAGATCGCGCTCGCTCGCCGGCAAGCCGCCAATCAGCACCTCGCGAGTTGTGAGGCTGAGGAAGAGGCGTTGTGTCGGCGCGCTGGAAAACGGCTGCGCACCAGGGCACTCGTGGCGCGCCGCAAGCACTCCTGCGAGCGTCCTGGCTTTTAGGAGGAGTATAATTTTTGTTTCGTAAGGCGATCTCATTAGTTTTGGGACGCAAATGATAAATCCCGAACGTTCAGGAATTTTTAGCGTCCTTAATTAAGTATGTAAAAGGAAAAGTTTGGAAACCTTGTGTATTCATACGCATTTTGCAAGTACGTGCATATAGCACAAACTTTACTATATACTATCACTCTACATGTCTCTCTCGATATATGCTTGCAGACTGTGCTACTCCATCCGTCCAGGTCAATAAGTCATCTTTGGTTGTGCACCGTGACCAAGAAGGAGGGAAGACTTATACACCTAGACGGAGGGAGTACTACTTGTTGACACCAGATTTTGGCACGGTCAATAACTTATTTAAGATGGCCTCAAATGGAGAAGTGATCTTCATGAAAAAGTTCCTTATTATTGATATGATTATCTTTGAAGTTTGGGTCATCGCCGTCCGATTTCATCTCGAAGGCCGAAACTATGCTCAAAGTACTAAGATCTTATATTCAGAGTACCGTTTGGCCAATTAAGCCCCGAAGGAGACCTCAAATGGAAAAATGATCTACACGGATTGTCTTCGTCTCGTCGAAACGATCGATTCTGATATAAAAATCGTCCAAATACGAGTTTGTATGCAAAAGTTAGAGCAATTGGAGTGCAGCCCGGTCACGAGGCGAAATATGGCGCGCCCCACCACACGCCATGTCTGATTGGTAGCGTGAGTAAACAGATCTTTTGCATGAGCTATTTGACCCTCAAGATGACCTCTGATAAAACAACATTCAACATGAAAGTTGTTCGTATCATTGAAACGGTCAATATTACTTTTGGACTCGTTTTCATCCAAGGTCGTTTACCACCACAAAAAAGACCCGCAAGGTGCAGCCAGTTTAAACCAAATAGTTTTGGAACGTTCGGACAAGACCAATCCGAATTTGACTAGGGTTTTGGATGTGAATGCAAGCCTTTTCCTTGCACGGGAAGTCCAGGCGCCTCTTATATACCTAAGGGGTGACGGCCGATTGAACAACACACAATCGAACAAATCATCTACCACTTTTTATCTTTTATCTTTTCTCCTTAACCCTAGTTCTTCTTCTTCCTCGTTCTTCGTATGTTCTTCTTGTTGCAGGGCGGAGAACCTCGAGGCCCTAGGGGCGATCAGGTCGACCTAGGGCAGCCCATATCCGCCGTGCTCCCTGATGGGGTCCCTCCCGGGTGCGTGGGGTTTCGGGTCCTCAAAAGCACCCGCCGGATTGCCTGCGTACGCGCTTCCGGACGGGTCTCCTTCGACGTGAGCTGCGGTGCATCACCCTCGGCGTTGGAGGTATACGACGACATGTTCGTGTGCGAACACACTTTTTGGCGACTCCGCTGGGGACAAAGCTTTGAACGGTCTCCAGCCTGTTCTTGCTATGAAGAGATCGTCATCAAGTTGCTGCAATCTACAAAGGTAATATGAATACTCGATTCACTTATGTAGATGCAAATAATGCATATGTTGTTGCTAGATCGTCTAATGAACATAATGTATCGGCTAGCCCTAGTTTTATCAATCATGCGTCTAATTATGTGCAACAGCCGATTCAGAATAATCTTCATGCTTCAACTTTACATAATTTTAGCAACATGCATAATATGTATCCCAACTCCCATGCATCGGCAACCCCACAAATCTATATGCCGATGAACAACATGATGAGTTTGGTTAATCAAGTTGAAACACCCCATGTAGGAATTTTCAATGGCATTCAACATAGTGTTTCATCTTTTTATTCATCGGCAACTAATTTGCAACATGTTAATCCAAACATGCCGGTGGATAGGGGAATTGGCCATCCTACTACTAGTTATTCGACGAATTACCCTCAAACATCATATGCTACACCTCATGCTACTAATTTTTTGGCACCATACGCAACTGTTGATGTCCATAATTCGGCTCAGCACCTTCATGGTCATGGCCGAATAAGTGAAACTTATGCAGGAGCACAAATGCCTTCACCTACTACCATGGCATATCATGTCCCTCTACACAATTACAGAATTTCGGCAACATCTCATTGCCGAAAGAGTCTAAAAGCATTAGGGGGCAACCATATCCAGACTGGGTAATTGAGAACAAGCTTACATTCTCTTGGGATTTGAGCAACTCTATTCTCCAGGAACTAATAGAAGGCGGGAAGCCTCATTATTTTGCTGCTATAAAAGCTAGAATTGTGCAAATGATGCAGTCGCCCAGTGCTGTACCATCCAGTGTACCACCTAAAAAATCACAAAGTTTCGGCACCTCATTGCCTAAAGAGTCTCAAAGTATTAGGGGGCAATCTCATGACGAGTGGATGGAAATTGAGATGAAAAAGTTTAAAGCTCGCCAAGCTGAGACGTGGGCTAAAATTAGACGAGAGAGAGAAGCCTTGCAAATTCAAAAACATAAAGTTGTTGATTCAGGTAACAAAGAAAATCCGGTTATTAGAAAAGCCGAATCAAGTAGTATATATTCTGAGACAATCAAAATCAAAGAGGCAAGCATTATTGAGAAAGGGCATGGAAAGCATGGAAAGCATAGCAAAAAGTGTGTTCGCACACGAACACGTCGCCGTGTACCTCAAACACCGGGGGTGATGCACCGCAGCTCACGTCGAAGGAGACCCATCCGGAAGCGCGGTACGCACGCAATTCGGCGGGTGCTTTTGAGGACCCGAAACCCCACGCGCCCGGGAGGGACCCCGTCAGGGCGTGCTGCGGCTATGGGGTGCCCTAGGTCGACCTGATCGCCCCTAGGGCCTCGAGGTTCACCGCCTTGCAACAAGAAGAACAGACGAAGAACGAGGAAGAAGAAGAACTAGGGTTAAGGAGAAAAGATAAAAGATAAAAAGTGGTAGATGATTTGTTCGATTCTGTGTTTTTCAATCAGCCGTCACCCCTTAGGTATATAAGAGGCGGCTGGACTGCCCATGCAAGGAAAAGGCTCGGAGTCACGTCCAAAACCCTAGTCAAATTCGGATTGGTCTTGTCCGAACTTTCCAAAACAGTTTGGTTTAAACTGGCTGCACCTTGCGGGTCTTTTTTGTGGTGGTAAACGACCTCGGATGGAAACGAGTCCAAAAGCAATCTTGACCGTTTCGACGATACGAACAACTTTCATGTTCAACGTTGTTTTATCAGAGGTCATCTTGAGGGCCAAATAGCTCGCTCAAAAGATCTATTTACTCGCGCTACCAATCAGACATGGCGTCTGGTGGGGCGCGCCATATTTCGCCTCGTGACTGGGCTGCACTCCGATTGCTCTAACTTTTCCATACAAACTCGGATTTGGACAATTTTTATATAAAAATCAATCGTTTCGACGAGACGAAGACAATACGTGTAGATCATTTTTCCATTTGAGGTCGCCTTGGGGGTTTAATCGGCCAAACTGTACTCTGAATATAAGATCTTAGTACTTTGAGCATAGTTTCGGCCTTCGAGATGAAATCGGACGGCGATGACCCAAATTTCAAAGATGTTCATATCAACAATACAGAACTTTTTCATGAAGATCACTTCTCCATTTGAGACCATCTTAAATAAGTTATTGACCGTGCCAAAATTTGGTGTCAACACATGCCCCCCTGTTTTTGGCAAAGCTCGTGTGCCGAAAAATAACTTGCACATAGCTTTCTCTAAGGACGATGTTAACACTTCATCGGCCATTTTGCATATTCTTAGGATGATAAGTTTATATCGGCCATTGCTTGTGTGAATATTTCGATGCAAGTTTGGGTGAAACTTTCCGAACTTCAATAACAATCCGGTGATAAGGTTCCATAGATCAAAACCATCCTCCGAACCATATTGTTCACCCTTTCGCTAGGATTTTGCAGATAATTAAGAATGAACTTCCTTCAATCCTTACTTCGCCTGCATAAAAGTTCCATTAGTGGCCCAAGCGGTGGGCTTCGGTTTGGCCTTACCTATGTTGACAAAACCTAGCATCGGCTATTGATAGAAATACAATACACCAAGGTTAACATAGTAGCCGGATGCTTGCTGTGCCAACTCTCTCAAATTGTCATGTCTAGATATATGAACAATTTTAAAGAAACCCAAGGTAAATTTTGCATCTAGACATTTCCCAAGATAAACTATAAGTGATTCGTCAAAACATTGATAACCCTTGGATATTTGTTGCACTATTCATAATGAATCACCAAAAGCCCCAATATGTTTAGCACATATGGCAAAAGTTCCAAACCGAATAACATTGCGTATACGGCTTTGATTATTGTGCAATAAATATTTTAAGAGGCATGAGGCTTCACAGAACAACACTATATGAAGATATATAAACAACACCAACACTATGGCCATTGTTATGAATTCAACTATCAAAACATAATCTCCATAGTACTTGTCTCGCTCCCCAATCGAACTAAGGACGATGTTAGAATACTACACCTGCCATGCATTGACATACTCTTAGGACGATAGGTAAATATCGGCCATTACCATGTAAACTTCGGTCAAAGCACATATAGCTGAAACAAACAAACGAAATGTCAAATCAAGTATTTCGGCCCTTTGGATCAGCAACAAACTTGTAGCTAACCAAATCTATAGTGACTTGGTAATACCCTTTCATGATGTAAGAAATTATATGGCATCCATGGATTAAAATAAGCCCATTGAGGGTTACCAATCATACCCGATGACGAATTCCATGGCATAGGCGTCAATGGCATAGTTGAAGAATATGGATAATGTGTAGACCGAAGATGTTGAAACCTTCGGCTTGGTCCTTCATAGTTTTCACTCTTTTCCTTCTTCACCTTTGCTGCACGTTGTGTAATGGATGCTTTCACATAATTCTTATTTTGAGTACTTCCTTTAGGAACCCATGCCATGTTCTTCTTTCTCAGCTCTTGTGCACTAACATTTTGTAATTCCTCCTTTTGCCAATATGATAAGCCAAGTGAGCACCTCGACTGTGATTTTGTTTCAACCAGTGGCAACTCTTTTTAGGCCTTGTGCACTCTCAAATTCTTTTCTTCAGATTTGGCACTTCGACTCTCAATAATTGGTTGCTTTGTCTCATTGCCTTTAGAAGCCAATGTCAACACTTTAATTGGCTCTTTTTCATTTGAGATCAAATCTGAAATTGCACTCTTACGACCATCTCTTTCTTCTTCCTTGAGCTCTGGACCAATTCCTTATGATTGAAACGGTCTTTGACACGTGATTGTTCAAATGTTGATCTTCTTTGAGCTACATAGTATTGGTGAGATGGTCTAGAATAAGATGGGGAATGTGCCTTTGTATCATACCTGTCCCATGATGTATATGTATCTATATGAGCATAGGGAGGCATCCATGGCATTGGCATTGGCGGCTCAAAATAAGGATATGAATATGTTGCATTAAAATTATCACTTTGCCAATACCAATCCTCATATTTGCATCTTGGGGGTGATCTTGGTTTCTTTGCATGATTTGGCCGATAAGCATTCTTCTCTTCACTCTTCTTTTGATATTTTTCCAATAGTTGTGGAAAGTGACTTTCTGCTTTTTACCTTTGTGCTTATGTCGGCCTTTGTTTTCTTTGGTTGTGCTTGCACCGATCTTTGGATTTGCTTGCTGCCCCCCAGTACATGGTATCTCCATTGTGGCTTCGATGGAATTCTCACCCTCAAGATTATGTTCATTATACTCTTCAACAACTTCTCTACTTGAAAGCTTGATCCCATGACTTGTAGTTTTTACCTTCTCTTTAAATGTATCGGCTTGAAGCAGCCGATGCAAAAACTTTTTGCCATCGGGACCAATCGGAATAGACTGGTCATCTCTTCGTGTTTCAACAAACTTCAATCGTCCTTTTTCAATGGCCGATTTAACTATTTGACGGAACATGTTGCAGTCCTCAAAATTATGCTTGAACGAATCATGCAACTTACAATACATTCGTCCTTGGATAGATGGCTCAACATGGTGATCAAGAATTCTTATGTAATTATTTTTCAGCAATAAATCAAATATTTGGTCACACATGCTTGAATTGAAGGTAAACTTCTTGTTTTCTAGCCGATCTTGCTGTGTGAACGGCTTTGGAGATAAGCAAATGAATGGTTCAGATTTGGAATCTCCCCATTCGGCTATACATTGTGTTTTCCACTCTATCTCTAGTTTCTTTGGATAAGATATTATATTAGCATTAGATTTATCAAAAGAAATTAACCTTGGCTTTAAACTTCTAAAACGAAAATATTTAGAACACACATGTCTCAATTGAGACCAAGTGCAAGCCAAATACGAAATAAGCAAAGCTACCAAACTAGATATGAACTTTAGATAAAGCAACGGGGGAAGCTTTGGTTGTAACAATAAGTCATTATCAGTCTTTATAAATGGCGCAATGTGTTGACCGATATGTTCCATAACAAGTTTATTGCTAACAAGTAAATTACCCTTCTTCATTGGTCTTTCAAAATTACTTATGAGAATATTTCTTATAGATGCATCAATAATGAAGTTGCGACCAAATCTGAAAATAGGTAAATTACTCTCTATGCATACCTCTTCAAATATGTTGGGAGAGCATGATGGTGGTGCCACTTGAAGAACATCTTGCTCCGTCTTTGGATGGCTCCCCAACACCTTGTCATCATCTCTTTCTTGATTCCGTGCATCATTGCTTTGAAGATCCATGTCAGCCGAACTTTGTTCGGCTACTTGTTCTTGTCCTTGAGGCTTGTCAATTTCAATGCCACGAAACTCATAGGGCAGGAAGTAGGTTCCATTGACTTCGGAAAAATCAAGTATGGTTGTTTTGCTATGCTTTCCATGCCCTTTCTCAATAATGCTTACCTCTTTCGATTAGATGGTCTCAGAATATATACTACTTGATTCGGCTTTTCTAATAACCAAATTTTCTTTGTTACCTGAATCAACAACTTTATCTTTTTGAATTTGCAAGGCTTCTCGCTCTCGTCTAATTTTAGCCCACATCTCAGCTTGGCGAGCTTTAAACTTTTCCATCTCAATTTCCATCCACTCGTCATGAGATTGCCCCCTAATACTTTGAGACTCTTTCGGCAATGAGGTGCCTAAACTTTGTAATTTTTTAGGTGGTACACTGGATGGTACATCACTGGGCGACTGCATCATTTGCACAATTCTAGCTTTTACAGCAGCAAAATCATGAGGCTTCCCGCCTTCTACTAGTTCCTGGCGAATAGAGTTGCACAAATCCCAAGAGAATGTAAGCTTGTTCTTAATTACCCAGTCTGGATATGGTTGCCCCCCAATGCTTTTAGACTCTTTCGGCAATGAGATGTTGCCGAAATTCTGTAATTGTGTAGGGGGGACATGATATGCCACGGTAGTAGGTTAAGGCATTTGTGCTCCTGCAGAAGTTTCACTTATTCGGCCATGACCATGAAGGTGCTGAGCCAAATTATTGACATCAACAGTTGCGTATGGTGCCAAAAAACTAGTAGCATGAGATGTAGCATATGATGTTTGAGGGTAATTGGCCGAATAACTAGTAGTAGCATGGCCAATTCCCCTATCCACCGGCATGTTTGGATTAACATGTTGCAAATTAGTTGCCGATTAATAAAAAGATGAAACACTATGTTGAATGCCATTGAAAGTTCCTACATGGGGTGTTTCAACTTGATTAACCGAACTCATCATGTTGTTCATCAGCATATAGATTTGTGGGGTTGCCGATGCATGGGAGTTGGGATACATATGTTGCATGTTGCTAAAATTATATAAAGTTGAAGCATGAAGATTATTCTGAATCGGCTGTTGCACATAATTAGACGCATGATTGATAAAACTAGGGCTAGCCAATACATTATGTTCATTAGACGATCTAGCAACAACATATGCATTATTTGCATCTAAATAAGTGAATCGAGTATTCATATTACCTTTGTAGATTGCAGCAACTTGATGACGATCTCTTCGTAGCAAGAACAGGCAGGAGACTGTTCAAAGCTTCGTCCCTAGCGGAGTCGCCAAAAAGTGTGTTCGCACACGAACACGTCGCTGTGTACCTCCAACGCCGGGGGTGATGCACCGCAGCTCACGTCGAAGGAGACCTGTCCGGAAGCGCGGTACGCAGGCAATCCGGAGGGTGCTTTTGAGGACCCGAAACCCCACGCGCCCGGGAGGGACCCCGTCAGAGCGCACGACGGCTATGGGCTACCCTAGGTCGACCTGATCGCCCCTAGGGCCTCGAGGTTCGCCGCCCTGCAACAAGAAGAATAGACGAAGAACGAGGAAGAAGAAGAACTAGGGTTAAGGAGAAAAGATAAAAGATAAAAAGTGGTAGATGATTTGTTCGATTGTGTGTTGTTCAATCGGCCGTCACCCCTTAGGTATATAAGAGGCGGCTGGACTTCCCGTGCAAGGAAAAGGCTTGGATTCACGTCCAAAACCCTAGTCGAATTCGGATTGGTCTTGTCCGAACTTTCCAAGACTGTTTGGTTTAAGCTGGCTGCACCTTGCGGGTCTTTTTTGTGGTGGTAAACGACCTCGGATGGAAACGAGTCCAAAAGCAATCTTGACCGTTTCGACGATACGAACAACTTTCATGTTGAACGTTGTTTTATCAGATGTCATCTTGAGTGTAAAATAGCTCGCGCAAAAGATCTGTTTACTCGCACTACCAATCAGACATGGCGTCTGGTGGGGCGCGCCATATTTCGCCTCGTGACCGGGCTGCACTCCGATTGCTCTAACTTTTGCATACAAACTCGGATTTAGACGACTTTTATAACAAAATCGATCGTTTCAACGAGACGAAGACAATCCGTGTAGATTATTTTTCCATTTAAGGTCATCTTCGGGGCTTAATCGGACAAACTGTACTCTGAATATAAGATCTTAGTACTTTGAGCATAGTTTCGGCCTTCGAGATGAAATCGGAATGCGATGACCCAAACTTCAAAGATGTTCGTATCAACAATACGGAAATCTTTCATGAAGATCACTTCTCCATTTGAGGCTATCTTAAATAAGTTCTTGACCATGCCAAAATCTGGTGTCAACACTAGTATTACTTATGTACGTGCAAGTGCACGTTTTAACATTACGATGCATTTTTTTTTGTAAAAGTAGAAAAACAGCACTAGTCAAGCTTGTGAAACGATTCAATGCAAAACAAATGCAAAAATGCTCGTTTGATTGTTTACTTTTAGCTTCCTTATCTGTGGTTATTTCTCTGTCGTACTTTGTACGGAGTATCTCACTGGTTGGAAAGGCATGTAAATTCCCAAACCGCTTCCTACACCCTGTATCGATTTTTTTGCCTACCAAGTTGTGCCGTGCAATTGGAATTCCAACTTGAGTACTACTACTACTCCCTCCGTCTAGGTGAGTAAGTCATCTTAGGTTGTGCACCGTGACCAAGGAGGAGGAGAAAACGAGAGAACTTAATATTCATTTGCTAATTAATAGCATTGCATGCAATGAACTAACCACTGCATGTCGTGTTTGGTAGTCTCAAGTCATTAAAAGCATGCACACCCCACATCTCTTGTTGGTTGATATGTTAAGAAACAAGAAACGAGGTAGAATTTAATGCACCGCGCCTAAGTGTTTTGGTATTATTTGGTTTTCATAAGATGACTTACACACCTAGACGGAGGGAGTAGTAGGAGTACCAGGGGCCAATTCTTTTAGGCTTCTAGATTAGTAATCCCATAACTACTACCTCCGTCCTGGTTTATTGGTCCCCATAGTAATCTGTATCAAATTTTGATCATAAATTTAACTAATGAAATGTTAGTGCATGTCACATGCACTACTATGTTTATTTGCTAATTAATAGTATTGCATGCAATGAACTAACCAGTGCATTTCGTGTTTGATATCTCAAGTCATTAAAAGCATGCACACTCTTTATCTCTTATTGGTTGATATGTCAAGAAACAAGAAACGAGGTAGAAGTTAATGCATCGCGCCTAAGTGTTTTGGGATTATTTTGTTTTCGTAAGATGACTTACACACCTAGATGGAGGGAGTAACATTTTATCAGTTAAATCTTTGGTCAAAATTTAGCATGAATTACAATGCTGAGGAATAAACTAGGACGGAGTAGTAGTTTAGAAGCCCAAATAAATGAGCGAGGCGCCTTATTGTTACTCTCCACTGTGAGTAGTCTTATGGGAAAAGCTGGGGAAGCCGCCAAAAGAACTGGCCCTAGGAGTAGTAGCTAGGGATCGCGTGTGCGAGATGAACCGGAGAAAGTAAATGCAGAGAGATGAAATGCAAAAAAGACAGAGGGATGTGATGGTTGCTTGTCCGTTTATTTTACCAGGCCACTTATTACCGGGAGTGGTTGGGTTTTATGATATGATGGCTTTACTGCCGCGCCACGAGCGGGGTGAGAGGTGAGACTCCCGTGCAGCGCCGCCCTCTACACTTGTACTACATCGGTCGTGGTTTATTAGTCCCCCATTGAATTTGACTGAAGATTTAACTGACAAAATGTTAGTGCATGTCAACAAAAACTATATCGTTGGATTCGTATTTGAACATAGTTTTGAATGATATAATTTTAGGTGACATGCATCAGCATTTATCATACTATATATAATGTTAGTTCAATTTTTGGTTGTACTAATCTGTAGTAGTAAGGTGCCCGTGCGTTGCACCGAAGAGTGAAATACATTGATCGGGGAGTTGTTTATTTTGACAAAGGATGTACGGGTCATCTCATGTGTAACGGGTATCGATAGATTTCTTCGGATATTATTTCATCTCTAGAGCTCACAAACATCCGGGTGAAATAGATAAAAAGGTATCTTTTGCAAACAAAAGCGTTCAACCGTTCAACTTGCATCCAAAACTTGTGAAGAAATAACACTTATTGTGCTTTGCAAGAAATGATCTTTAAGAATTAGTTTTTGAGTATCGATTGTTATACATGTTGGCTAAAGATGACATGGCACTTTCTTATAGTCAACAGTTGGCTATACTATTAAGTAATATTAACCATGCCCTTATACACCTAAACGGAGGGATTAAATTAGGATGACTTGCAAGGGGGCAGAGGAGATGTAAGAAATGGTTCATCGTAAGTCTTTCACCAGTACTGTAGTAAAAATTCATACATGGAAGATTCTAGACTAAACCATAAACGGATACACTTCTATTCATGCGCGATACTCCAATAGAGCAAGATCCTGCATGGAATTCTCCACATGCTTAGACAACGGATTACATTGAGCAAAGACTAATGATCAACATTTAACTTGATAATGCGTATGTCCAGGTGAACCTCCTTGGAGTCTCCGTGCACCGCGTTGGCGGGTAAAGGATGCCATGGGTTTTCCAAGTCCACATTGGCGGGAAGGTCCCAACTCCCCAGAGTCCAAGTCTGTTCGATGAGGCCGGTGTCGCCGCCCACGTGACCCGGAGGGGTAGTAACACTGACCACACACCCGTACATCGGCCTCGTGTCAGTGTCAGCGTCAGCGGCGTCGCCCCTGACACACACTACAGAGACAGGACGGCGGCCTGGACGGGCCTCGCCGGTGCCCATGATGAAGAGGAAGACACTGTCATCCTCCTCCGAGACTAGCAGGCGGCAGTGATCCTCCAGTGACTCCGGCATGGTGAACGAGTAGCACGTCTCATACTTGATGTTCTCCGCCAAGGGCCAGTAGTGACCGCTGCACGCATCCGTGAGGTGATGCACCATGTCCGCCGGTGATCCCCAAAACGGCATCGGGCACTCATAGCAGTAGACAAAGGGCTCCTTGGAGGCATCGACCAGGCCGTCCATGAAACGGGAGTGGCTGTTGGGGACGTTGTGCCAGTTGAATATATGAGCAAGTTACTACGAGATTTAATCCGAATAAGCACAAAATAAATCATGACGGCTATAACAGAGATGAAACTAATCATGTGGACTCGCATAGTAGTAGGATACAGAGTAGAAACATGAATTCTACCACGATTTCGAACAGGAAGGAGAAACACATACGGTGCAACGGGAGCAGCACCGTTGGTGTTGAGGTTGTCGCCCATGTTGTTGAGGAAGAGGTTGCCGAGGTCAGGGAAGAAGTCGTCATCGGTGAAGTCGTGGCTGCCAGCAGTCGCGGGTGTGCGCTCCCCAAATGTCAACAGCGCCCGCCGAATGGAGCGCAGTAGGGAGTGGCTGTAGGGGACGTTGCGGCCGTCGAATGGAGCGCAGGAGTAGCACACGAAGCAGTAGATGGTGTCCTTACTAGTACTCCCTAGTCTCTATCTATCTACTAGCAAGATGCCCATGCGTTGCATGGAACATCAAGATGCATTTGGATGAGTAGTTTATCTTGTGGGAGAAAAGAATGAACGAGGGAAGGCCTTATTTGCAAATGTTGAGTTGCTGTGGGTATCTTTTTGCAAAATTTCCATTTTTCCTTCCTATCCGCCAGATATAAATCGGACGGCTTATATTGCAGGATGGCAGGCACACCATCATCACCAACTCTGTTTGTTACTACTCTTATAAAAAGCAGAGTTGGTGATGATGGTATGCCTGACATCTTGTAATATAGACCGTCCGATCTATATCTGATGGATAGAAAGCCAACTATGACAATTTTACAAAAGATACCCGCACCTGTCTCCACATTTACAGATAAGGCCTTGCCTCGTTCATCCTTATCTCCCACAACCTCGTGCTCCTCCCTTAAGTCTCTATCTCTACTACTCTTCATTGTTTTTTATAACAAATGGAATAGTGGTGCGCCGTCTGCTGCACGCCCGGCTGAACACGCCTCCTCGCCTCCATCATCACCAACTGAGTCTTTTATAGGAGTAGGAGTAGAGAAAAAACTGAGTTGGTGATGATGGTGTGCCGTGCAATGCACGGGCATCTTGCTATTTTTTTGCATATAAGTCCAAACACCACGTAGACACAGCCTTTGAGCACGGTTCGTAGTCGGTCCACGCTCGGGCATTGAAGTTTGTAACTATTTTAGATTAGAATATACTACTCCTCCGATGCTAGTAGTAGAGCAGGGTCCTACTCTACTACTCTACTCAAGCAAGTTGTCTGGCATCGATATGACCCTACGCTGCTGGTATGTGTCTCGTAAGTCAAGCGATGTGCTGTAGTCATCATCACCTGTCCATTTCCCGCAACACATATTCGCTTCTCCATCTTTGTCCGCACATAATCTCATCCAATCTTCCATCCCCGCTAAGGCGCCTCCCCCCCTCGTCCAAAACCCAAGCACTAACAATGGCAGAACCGAGCAGCGTCCGCCGAAAGAGTGGCTGGAATTCACTCCCCACAGAGGTAATCAAGCTCACTGTTTCGCGTGTGGACAATCTCAGTACCATGTCGCTCGCCACGTGCTCGTCGGGGTTGTACCGTTTACTCAAAGCCCTCAGGCCGGAGCTTTTTAAGCCAGCTCCTTGCTTGCTGATGCCGCCTGATCTTCAGAAACGGCGTGTCGCGCAGCATAACGATCGTAGGGTGGCGATCATCAACCCCCCTGACTGCGATCCGATCCCCGTCAGCCTCAGCTATATTAATGGTATGTACTGGGTCGGCATGAACACGTCTAGGATGGTGCTCGTCAACGGTCGCGGCAGCTGGATGCTCGTGGAGGTCTACACCCGGAGATTGATCCCCCTTCCTTTGATTAACACTGCACTGCTTTGGCACTGTGGCCCAGAATACTCGGAATCTTACAATAGCCAACATGATACCAAGTTTGATTTGCTCAAGGTTGTAATCTGCCAAGTGCCCACAAGATCTGTGAATTATAAAGACTTCAGGCTAATTGCGTTCTTCAACTGCGGTCTCGCCTATCTGACAGGTCACTGCGGTAAGTGGATAAATCTACACGTCCATCACAGGATCATACATCCTCCATGGTTCTCTGATGCCATTGAACACAAGGGCTTCATTTACGATGTCGACTCCTTCTATGGCTGGACGTATTGCTCGCCTACTCCAGTCATCGCTACAAATGGCTCTTACAGCAGTATTTTACTTTCCTATGATATCATGATGGCTTGCTTATATTACTGTCAACATTGACTGAAAAAATATTCATGCTCATAACATGCTGTTCTTAAGATTGACTAAATCAAGAGCCCTTTTTTATTTGACTCCAACTTGATATGATGTTGTAGGCCGCCTGGTGTCCCTACCCTTCCTAATCCCATAACCTTTCAAAGAAAAGTGGCATGGCAGTTGCAGGTGGTTCCCGGCTCGATCATACGACGGTGAAAGATTGATGATTGTTCGCACGTACCGGACGTGTTGTTTCGCGAAATACAATCACAGTCACTGCAAGGTCTTTGAGCAGGATCCCATCTTCTCTGGGCCTTCAGGAATTTTTGACTGGAGGCTCGTAAGTAGCCTTGGTACAAGCTCTCTGTTTGTCGGACTGAATTATCCGATTAACCAGGAGATAACCGACGGCAAGGATCATGATGACAGCGCGGTTTTGTTCAGCAGGCAAAACTGTGTGTACACAGGGTACCATGCGTCTCTGCATGCACCATACCATGATATGTGCCGCCACGCTCTGCAGCCCAAAGTAGGAGAGAGGGTCGCAAGTATCAGACTTCGACCTGCTGGCTGGAGTTTCCCCCGTCAGGCACCCATCTGGTTCAAGCCATCAGCCAATCTCCACAGCTTAATAAATAGTAACGTCTAACTGAGCCAGTTAGTTAGATGCGTACACTTGGTGTAGTAGGATCTTTATTTAGTTTGATGCATACACTTGTTCTTTTTTTGTAGCCCTTGTGTAATGATGGCTGATGTTTGGTTTGGAAGAGAGAGCTGCGTCTTCACTCTTCTGGCCTGCTTACTGCTTCTGTTGCACCCCCAGCCTTGGTTGCTGCTGCTGCTGTTTTCAATGCACAATCAGTAGTATATTTCGTCTGTTGGTTGAATAAATGTGTTGTTAGAACGACAAACACAATGTTTTGGAAGTCGTTGCACAGTTCGATCCTTTAGTGCCCCGTACCGTACGCAGCTCATACTATTTTTCGTACGGAACACATTTTCCACTTGTTGATAACATGCAGCCCACTGATGAAGGCCCAATAGAGAAGCCCATAATTAACTGGAAGGGAGGCTCTCACATGAATCCTGCCCAGGTACATGCTCATGGTCCACTAAACATAAATAAGTAAATAAATAAATAAAGCTAAATGCTCATGCACCAGTTCTTTGGGGAAATAGGTAGCCCAGTATTTCTTTTTGAAGAATACCCAATCTAGGCCTATTTGTTTTCTGCGAATTACTGGGCTGCAAATCTTTCAAGACGAGGAGGGATGCATTTCGGCCTGGCCGAAGAGTATGGTCAATGTCTGTTAAAAGTAATATCAAAACGGGTTGAAAATTCAAAAAAAAATAGCAAATGGGATATTAGTTTCTTTTTTTGTTTTTGTTCTTCACTGATATCTTATACGTGTTTCATTGGATTTAACATGACATAGTACTAATTTATTTTTAAATTTGTTTTAGTATGGCTATTAATTTTTGGATTAAGAATATTTCATTCCCCGGCAAAAAATTGCGAATTTTCAAAATTTCCCACATATTTATTTAATTTTTTGACCCTGGTACTTACCAGAAAATGGCCAGCAATTCTAAAAATGGAAAACGGGCTGCAATAAATTCCATATGAATTAGAAAATGAGTAAAAGTTATAAAAATAATAGCAAATGGGCTGTACACGCCATAGATTTCAAGGCTGACTTGTTTACGCAAGGCTTTGTCAGTGAACACACGATTCTAGCAGCAGTGACTGTTGGATGTCCATCAAACGGCTGACGTGCTTCTTCAATCTCTGATCTTCCTACTCCAACCGCCTAAACTAGCGTCGGCGGGACTGCCTGCTCCCTCCTCTTGTGGCCCGCTGTGACGTGCAGGCTTCCCCGGCCCACCCTACTCCCTCCGCTGGCCTAGCGGCATGCAATTAACTGCCTCCTTATTACGCGAAAAAAATGATTCCTCCCACTGAGATCTGGGGCGCACCGGTTGGGAGGGTGACCTGTGGGCCTACTAAGTTGACACGTACGCAGGGCTTGTCAACTTAGTCAACAAATGATTCTAGCAGCAGTAACCATTGGATTTGAATCGAACGGTCCTGCTGCTTCTTCAATCGCTGCTCTTCTTGCACCAGCCGCCCAAACCAGCGCCGGGGAGACCGCCTGCTCCTGCCTCCAGTGGCCGGCTGTGCTGCTGTTGAGGCCTCATAGCCCCCTACTACTCCCACCGCTAGCCAGGCCCTGCGGCGACGGCAGCCTCACACCACAGCCGAACCAGTGAACCCTCGTACTCCTCTCTGCGTGGGCATCCACTGCCGAGTCTTCCCCGGCTCCGTGTCGTCCCCTTCCTAGGGCTCGCCGTCGTCCACCGCCTTGGTGATCTCGGTGCGTCATGGTCAATGTTGTCAACAACATTCCATCAGAGGAGTACTGTATGAGGAGAGGCTGACAGCTGGGTCCACAGCCACAACCCAGTTTTTTTGTGATTTGCCAAGTAAGTCGCTTTGTCAGGCCTGTTGGGCTGCAAATCTTTCAAGAGGAGGAGAGCTTTCATTCGGCTGGCCGAGAAAATGGCCCATCAGTAATGAGAAATGGGTTGTACATTTCTAAAACACATCAAACCGGCAATTAGTTTCAAATGTCTTTTTTTTCATTTTGAGATTTTAAATTACATTAATTTTTATGCGTGGAGAATTTGTTGGATTTTATATTGATATACATTTATTTTTAAAATCAGTTTGAATGTGAGTCAAAATTTCGGGATTAAAAACAGTTTGGACCACACCGAAATATGCAAAATTTCGTATAATATTTTAAGCGTGGCCACAATATGGGCTATAATGCTAACAAAAAGAATATGGGCTCCAAAAAAACCCTTAAGAATTAGCAAATGGGCTGTAAATTATTAGAAATAATGGCAGATGGGTTGTATGTTGTTTTCCACAGATTTGAGGCTTCCCTAAAAAAAGGTTGACGCACAAGCAGTGACTGTTGGATGTCCATCCAATGGCCATCGTGCTTCTTCAATCTCTGCTCTTTCTGCTCCAGCCGCTCAAACAAGCACCGGCGGGACTACCTGCTCCCTCCTCCCCGCGGCCGGTTGTGCTGCCGCGCAGGCCTCACCACCCCCACTGTACTCCCATCGCTGGCCTAGCCATCCCTCTACTCACCCACACCTGTTGTTATTCTCCGGCGATGGCAGACGAACCAGTAAACCCTCGTACAGTCATACTCCCCTCCGCATGGGATACAACTGCCGAGTCTTCCCTGCCTATGTGTCGTTCCCTTCCTAGGCCTCGTCGTCGTCCACCGCCCTGGTGCTCTCGGCGCGGCTTGGTCAACGTGGTCAATGATACGTCTCCGTCGTATCTATAATTTTTGATTGTTCCATGCCAATATTCTCCAACTTTTATATACTTTTGGCAACATTTTATACTATTTTTTGGGACTAACATATTGATCCAGTGCCCAGTGCCAGTTCCTGTCTGTTGCATGTTTTTTGTTTCGCAGAAACCCAATATCAAACGGAGTCCAAATGGGATAAAAACGGACAGAGAATTACTATGGAATATTTGTGATTTTTGGAAGGAAGAATCAGCGCGAGACAATGCCCGAGGTGGCCACGAGACAGGGGCCCACGGCCACTCTAGGTGGGCGCACCCCCCACCCTCCTGGGCCCCTCGTAAGGCGGTTGATGCCCTTCTTTGGCCGCAAGAAAGCTAATTTTTGGAAAACAATCTAGGTGAAGGTTTCAATCCAATCGGAGTTACGGATCTCCTGATATAAAGGAAATGGTGCCAGGGCAGAATCACAGAACGCAGAAACAGAGAGATAGATCCAATCTCGGAGGGGCTCTCGCCCCTCCCAAGCCATGGGAGCCAAGGACCAGAGGGAAAACCCTTCTCCCATCTAGGGAGAAGGTCAAGGAAGAAGAAGAAGAAGGGGGGCTCTCTCCCCCTTGCTTCCAGTGTCGGAAGAATGCCGCCGGGGGCCATCATCATCACCGCAATCTACACCAACACCTCCGCGGTCTTCACCAACATCTCCATCACCTTCCCCTTTCTATCTACAGGGGTCCACTCTCCCGCAACCCGCTGTACCCTCTACTTGAACATGGTGCTTTATGCTTCATATTATTATCCAATGATGTGTTGCCATCCTATGATGTCTGAGTAGATTTTCATTGTCCCATCGGTGATTGATGAATTGCTATGATTGGTTTGAGTTGCATGTTTTATTATTGGTCCTGTCCTATGGTGCCCTCCGTGCCACGCAAGCGTGAGGGATTCCCGTTGTAGGGTTTTCAATATGTTTATGATTTGCTTATGGTGGGTGGCGTGAGTGATAGAAGCACATACCCAAGTAAGTAGGTTGTTTACTTATGGGATAAATGGGGACTTGATACTTTAATGCTATGGTTGGGTTTTACCTTAATGAATCTTTAGTAGTTGCGGATGCTTACTAGAGTTCCAATCATAAGTGCATATGATCCAAGAAGAGAAAGTATGTTAGCTTATGCCTCTCCCTCAAATAGAATTGCAATAGTGATTACCGGTCTAGTAACATAGTCAATTGCTTAGGGACAATTCCACAGCTCCTACCACCACTTTTCCACACTCGCTATATTTACTTTATTGCTTCTTTATCTAAACAACCCCTAGCTTTTATTCACGTACTCTTTATTATCTTGCAAACCTATCCTATCGCACCTACAAAGAACTTCTAGTTTCATACTTGTTCTAGGTAAAGCGAACACTAAGCATGCATAGAGTTGTATCAGTGGCCGATAGGACTTGAGAGAGTACTTGTTCTACCTTTAGCTCCTCGTCGGGTTCAACACTCTTACTTATCGAAAGAGGCTACAACTATCCCGTATACTTGCGGGTTATCACTGTCTTATGGTGCTCTTCGTGTCGCGCAAGCGTGAGGGATCCCCGCTATAGGGTTTGCAATATGCTTATGATTTGCTTATGGTGGGTGGCGTGAGTGAACAGAAGTAGAGACCTGAGTAAGTAGGTTGTTTGCGTATGGGATAAAGGGGACTTGATACTTTAATGCTATGGTTGGGTTTTACCTTAATGATCTTTAGTAGTTGCGGATGCTTGCTAGAGTTCCAATCAAAAGTGCATATGATCCAAGTAGAGAAAGTATGTTAGCTTATGCCTCTCCCTCAAATAGTATTGCAATAGTGATTACCTGTCTAGCAACATAGTCAATTGCCTAGGGACAATTCCACAACTCCTACTGCCACTTTTCCACACTCGCTATATTTACTTTATTACATCTTTACCTAGACAGCCCCTAGCTTTTATTTACGTGCTCTTTATTATCTTGCAAACCTATCCAACAACACCTACAAAGTACTTCTAGTTTCATACTTGTTCTAGGTAAAGCAAACGTCAAGTGTGCGTAGAGTCGTATCAGTGGCCGATAGGACTTGAGAGAGTATTTGTTCTACCTTTAGCTCCTCGTTGGGTTCGACACTCTTACTTATTGAAAGAGGCTACAACTATACTTGTAGGTTATCACCCATTGAAGAAGAAGGCCATTAGTGACAAGCCACAAGGGAAGAGGCCACAAGTTCAATCTCATGCTCAACCTCAAGTTGAAGAAAGGCCACTTCCCAAGAAGACTCAAGTTAATGCTTCTCTTGTTGAGAAATCAAGTGAGAAGAAAATGAAGAGTAGATGTTGCTACTTATGTCGTGAGAAAGGTCATGTCGCTTCTTCATGCACTACTGGTAACTTATCCAACCCAATTGTTATTGATAATATCTATTCTCTTGGGAAGGATAAGGTTGGCAATGTGTTTGCCAAGTTTGTTGGTACTCAAAGTGGTGTTAATAAAGGAACCATTTGGGTTGCAAAGCCTATTGTGACTAACCTCTTAGGACCCAACTTGGTTGGGGACCAACAAGCTCAAACTGGATCAGTAGGTGTTGTTGGAGGGCATTGGAGACTTGGCTACATTATGAAGAATTAAGGGGTCTTCATCATTCATATTGTCTCAAGCCAAGTCATTCTGATTATCAAGTTTCTATCTCATATCCAATGTGCCTCCTTGTGGTAACTTGTACTTGAATTGTTTACATTGAAAGTTACTTGCCCCTTTGCATCTTTTGGTTTTGTACCTTGCATGTGTTTGTATATGTGTGCTTCCAATTTGCTTATCTTGAGTAATCAAGTATGTGTATGTTGGTTTGCACTTCATGTACGTGTGAGTTGTGTGTTGAGCCTTTTTGCATCTTGTTTGTATCTTAACTGGCTCTTGTGAGAGATTAATGGAACATCCCATTTTGGGGGAGTGATGTGCTTTGTGCACCTCACGGTCCCACAAATGTGTGTACGTGAGGAATACCACCTAGTATTGACATTGCAAGCTTATCTAGTCACTATGTGGTATGTCTTCTCATGAGAAATTTAAATTCTAAATAGTACATTAATTACCTCTTGTTGGATCCTCTTATTGACTCTTGTTAAGTTTTCTTTGGTATCACATTATGGGGGAGTAATATACTATGTGTATGTTACAAGCCTAGAAAATGTGTACATTTGAGATATTGTCACCTAGAGTTGATATTGTAAATTATCTTGTTCCTAGGTGACATGTTATCTCTACAAGTTGCAATTTTCTTATTCTTGATGTGAAGATGATATTGGATTTCCTTCTATCTACCACCGGGAATCATTTCCAAATACTTCTTATCTTTTGACAATTGGTACTCACTTATGTGTGGTCGAAATTATTGATCATCTTCATTGGGTTTTGTTTTCATTTGCCTTATCTCTTGCCAAGATTGTGTCAACTACCATTGCCTTCCGTGCCACTTGAGGATCTTTGTTGTTTTCTTTATCTTGTCTAGTGTTTTCTTGATATAGTGAAAGTGGTGATCCCACCTTGTGCATTTTGTATTCAAATGGAAATTTTCTATAATGCACAACTCGTGGGGGAGCTATCCTATTTTCTATAAAACACTCATCTTATGATCCATATTAAGTGTGTACTGGTGGACGGCAAGTCATTTCTTTTTGGTACTTTGTGCCATCATGAAACTTTGTAGAGAGCTTGGTTTGTTTGGAACCATCCTCTCTTTTGGGAGTTTGATATCATTTTGTGTGTTTCAATGGATATCTCATTCCTTGATGTATCTTGTAATGATATCTTCCAAGTGATGATTTCTCCATTTGCTAACCTATTTTCTCTTGGTATTTATTTTCATTTGGTTTGTTTCTTGAAAGTTTTGAGCATGCATATTTACTTCATGTATTTTATTCCGCATGCTTTCTTTCTTTGACCCAATATATAAGTGAAACTCCACCAAGTCTCAATTTGGATAAGATGTGCATGAAATATATAAGTGAAATATATATATATATATATATATATATATATATATATATAAACACTATTTTGATCACGGGATCAGAATAATATTCTGATCACAACCTGAACTGCCTGAGTAACGCGCCTGAAATTCCCTCTGTACTGGATTGAACTTCAGCTAAAAAGTGTGCAAATGGGGCTTGTGATATACCGTTGGAAAGTTATGGACACCAATATCATGATCTAAGTTAAATTTTTGGCAAAATGTAAGCGGTTTAATAGCAGTTTTGAAAACCATTTTTTCTTCACACAAAAAACGTGAATCGTAATTTCGATCGCATTTCTAAACCTTTTATCGGAATGAGGCAAGTAATATGGATTTGGAAAGCTGCTGTAAAACCGCTCCTTCCGCGTGTTCAAAGTTTTCTCTAATTCCCTACGGTTAAAGAGTAATTTAGAAAATTGTAAAATTTCACAAACCGAACAGCCGAGTTCTTATTTTCGATGTCATTTGTAAACGGCTAAACCAATTGAGGCACATGATATGGCGTTGGAAAGCTTATGAAAATGCGCTACTTTTTCATGTAGAAAGTTGTTTCTAATTTTGAACGGTTTAAAAGTGATTTAGAAAATGGTACAAGTCCTACCGAGTTCGTATTTTCGAGCTAATTTTTTAACCCTATGTCCGAATGTAGCAAATGACATGGCGTTGGAAAGCTTGAACAAATTCGAAACTTTTTGGTATATATTATTTCTTCCAATTCCTTACTGTTTTATGTCAATTTTCAAAATGGCTAAAAACGTATTTTCGCTGTAATTTCCACATACTTTATCGGCATGGCGCAAATAATATACCGCTGAAAAGCTACGGAAAATGCAAAACTTTTTCATGTTAACAGTTTCCTCTGATTCCTAGCGGTTTTCAAGTAATTTCAAAAACGGCGAGATCATTCGTTTTGCCTTTAGCGCGAAACAAATTCGCCAAAAATGCATCACGTGAAGTACCTGAACTTCTCGGTATGAAACCTTGAACTTCACTCTGTTTTTCACGTGCTTTTTTTCTCGTATATCTCTATCCACTGCTCCTAGCTCTCCATCCACTCACCGGAATTGAGCAAGTGATATACCGATGGAAAGCTGCTATAAACATGCAACTTTCCCGTGTTGATCATTTTTCATACTCGCAACGATTTTAAAAGTTTTTCATCTGAAATTCATTCAGCGTAGTAGTTGAACTTCCTGGTGTTTTCACGTTGAACTTCTGTGACGTATTTTTATTTGTACACGCCCCTGAACTTCCCTCTATACGAACCCGACCTTCGGGCTATCTTCGCAACCGTGCCTTCTACCGCGAGTTTTTCTCGTTAGTCGTGTTCCATGTGATGTAAGTGTAATCTTCAAACGATTTTTAGCAACTAAATACTCGTTTTAGATAGGAATCACGCTCATAGGCAGATTTTGCACTCGGGTCGTGAAGAACTCACGTTTTTTGTGATTTTACTGCCTGAGTTGTTCGACCTGAACTTCCCCCTGTGCTAGGTTGAACTTCCCGCAACATTGCCCAAATAGGGCATGCTATATACCGTTGGAAAGCTATGGACACGAGTATCATGACCCAAGTTAAATTTCTTGCAAAATGTAAGCGGTTTAAGAGCAGTTTTGAAAACCGTTTTTTCTTCACACAAAAAACGTGAATCGTAATTTCGATCGCATTTCTAAACCGTTTATTGGAATGAGGCAAGTAATATGGCTTTAGAAAGCTCCTGCAAAACCGCTCCTTCGACATGTTGAAAGTTTTCTCTAATTCCCTACGGTTAAAGAGTAATTTAGAAAATCGTAAAATTTCACAAACCGAACAAACGAGTTCGTATTTTTGATGTCATTTGTAAACGGCTAAACCATTTGAGGCACATGACCCCTCAAAAAAAATTGAGGCACATGATATGGCGTTGGAAAGCTTATGAAAATGTGCTACATTTTCATGTAGAAAGTTTTTTCTAATTTTGAACGGTTTAAAAGTGATTTAGAAAACGGTACAAGTCCTACCGAGTTTGTACTTTCGAGCTAATTTTTTAACCTTATGTCCGAATGCAGCAAATGATATGGCATTGGAAAGTTTGAACATATTCGAAACTTTTTGGTATATATTATTTCTTCCAATTCCTTACTGTTTTATGTTAGTTTTCAAAATGGCTAAAAACGTATTTTCGCTGTAATTTCCACAAACTTTATCAGAATGGGGCAAATAATATACCATTGAAAATCTAAGGAACATGTGAAACTTTTTCATGTTGATGGTTTTCTGTGATTCCCTGCCGTTTTCAAGTAAATTGGAAAATGGCGAGATCATTCGTTCTGCCTTTATTGCGAAACAGATTCGTGAAAAATGCATCGCGTGAAGTACCTGAACTTCTCGGTATGAAACCTTGAACTTCACTCTGTTTTTCACGTGCTTTTTTTGCCTGTAGCTCTCCATCCACTCATCAAAACACTCACCGGAATTGAGCAAGTAATATACCAGTGGAAAGCTGCTATGAACACGCAACTTTCCCGTGTTGAATGTTTTTTCAAACCCGCGACGATTTTATCGGTTTTTCATCTGAAATTCATCCACTGTAGTAGTTGAACTTCCTGCTGTTTCCAGTTGAACTTCTATGACGTATTTTGTTTGTAATTTTCTCGTCCATTCGTCAGTTTTACACAAATGATATTCTTTTTGTACAAATCTGTCTCACAATAATTTTTGTAACTTTCTCCGACGAAGGACTTGAACTTATAACAACAAAACTTTTAGCCTTTGCTTTTTTATTCCTTTTTAATACAAAATGCACACTGTGTAGTACATTAACTTCTGGCAGTTATCAACCTGATCTTCTCTTGGTTACGTGAAAATATTTGAGTTTTTTTATGAATTTTTTATCTGATTTTCTTAATCTTTTTTTATGAATTTTGAAGCGCTCTATTTTTAATAGTTGAACTTCTTTTTATTTTATTTCTGAACTTCTTGTTTCCATTCTTTAATAACGAGGAAAATCTGAGTTTTCTATAATCATCGAACTTCTCCATCTTTTTAATATGGACTTCCAGGTTTTATTTCTTAATCATTTTTTATGAAATTTTGAAGCATTATATTTTTAAATGTTGAACTCTTTGTTTTTTATTTTTGAACTTCTTGTTTCCATTGTTTAATAACGAGAAAAATCTGAGTTTCTATAATCATCGAACTTCTCCATCTTTTTAATATGGACTTCCTAGTTTTATTTTCTTAATATTTTTTTATGAAATTTTGAAGCACTCTATTTTTATTAGTTGAACTTCTTGTTATTTTATTTTTGAACTTCTTGTTTCCATTGTTTAATGACGAGGAAAATCTGAGTTTTCTATAATCATCGAACTTCTCCATCTTTTTAATATGGACTTCCTGGTTTATTTCCTTAATCTTTTTATGAAATTTTGAAGCGCTCTATTTTTAAATGTTGAACTTCTTGTTATTTTATTTTTGAACTTCTTGTTTCCACTCTTTAATAACGAGGAAAATCTGAGTTTTCTATAATCATCAAATTTCTCCATCTTTTAAAGAAACATGGAAAAACCCATTTTTATGAACCTTTTTTAAATCTGAACTTCATGCTCTTATTTTTTTAGAAACATGAAATAAGGATTTTTATATACTAGTTTTACTATATGTGAATGTGTGCTTTTTATATTCAAACTCCCCGCGTGATTTCCACGTAAACGGTATTTTTTAGCGTGATTTACATCTTGATATTTTTTATGAACTCCCCGGAAATCGAAACATTTATGCTTCACTACACATTTTTATCGTTCTTTAATTGCAATAGTTTTTACTATGTGTGAATGTGTGCTTATATTCGAACTTCCCACGTGATTTTCATGTGAACTTTAAAAAGAAATTGATTGGGAATTTTTTGTTCTCAATTTAGCTAACACTAAAGGCAACAAAATTACACAGCTCACACTTTTGTGCTTGTTTGTACATCTTGCATGCATTCGAGAACAAAACTGGGTTGCAAACATGTCATTTATTTGTCCAAATTTTCTACAGAAAACAACAATCATCTGGCCAAAGTACCACCTGTCGCATTCATATAATGAAGATGTTTTTTCTATCATTTGAATTGCTCAAAAAATATACGCACTAGAACTTCTGTCAAGAACATGTTGACAGGTACATATACAAACAACACCCACGTGCCCCAAATGCTACACATCTACAGTAGCTCAATAAGAATCATTTTCTTTCTAAAGTTTTTTTCTTCTATTTCCTGCAACTTGATTCACGTAACTTCAGAGATAAAAAAGAAGAAACAATAGCAATGGCAGCTAATCTTCTCCCCTTGCTCACCTCACCATTCAGCAGCAACAAACGGCAACACTTTATAATCATAGAAACATGCAGAGATCACATGCAGTGTATACAGAAGAGAAACAAAATATGGGCGAACAATCGGCTATTCTTTGGCACGACAATGATTGGGGTACTTCAGGAGTGGTGCTAGCTGGAGTAGATGTGAACATCAGTCTGAAGAAGTGGCCGACCGGTCTGAGTAGAAGGCCCTCCTCTCCTTCTGTACCTACGTACTTAGACCAAGTTACATAGTTCTACGACTATGTATACAAAACTGAAGAAAAGGAATACGCCCCTGAGTGAACACTGACGGCACTAGACATGAGTACATCGCCATGTAAAAACCACCCGGGGAGAGGGCCTTAGATTCGTTTGCTTCTAAAAGTATTTCATCTCTGATTAAATGGACAGTCGGCTGTCATGCATTTTCGAGATAAACTTGGAAGAAAACTCAAGTTTTCCATTACTGAAGCTCTTGTTAAACTGAAACCAACGGACCAAAACACCAATTTCTTTGCATGTGCAGATAAGGTTGACCTTCAGATATCAAATCACTTTGAAACAATACATAATTGGACAGGAGGAAGGAACCAACGCTTTGCTGGAGACGCACATGTGCCAATGGCTAGAACATGAGGAATAGTAGAAAAGCGAGATGATGGAGGATGCGAACATGTGCCAGTGGCTCGACGCAACGTTTGCTGAAGACACACCAAATGATCTTCAGATTTCTGCACTACTGCTGGCAGAAGCTTCGACACGAAGGAGCACGGACAGAGGAACTCGGACGGACTTCGGTGGGGCACTTGGACTGCCAAAGCAGCGGCCGGAGCAGCATTTTGCGGCGGCGGCTGGGACATGCTGGATCGAAGCCGCATGCACTGGATCAGGACCGTACGCGCACAACGCTCACTGGAGATGCAGGGGCTTGAAGGCGGAGGATCCAGTGGCACGATGGTGGGATCCAACCGCCGCCGTAGCGCCGCCGTAAGCGTCATCCGCACTTTTGTATCGCACTGGGCTGCTGTTGGCGCACCAGCGGGCGCCGTCTGGGGCGATGTCCCCTGAAACGAATCACCGGTGATGAGCGATTCCTGCATGCGCCCCTGTCTTTGGACTTCTCCCTAGTTGATACGATGATAACACCCGAGAGGAGGTTCCCGTCCGAGCTATGCTAGCGGCATCGACCGGGAAGGGGAGGAGCGGCATGGATCTGTCTCGGGGCCTGCTGGGGATGGCGGCTGCTCGATCCATGGCGTGGGACGGTGGTTGCGCGTAGCCAGCTGCAGGTCGTGCCCTTCTCCATCTGAAGTTCAATACCTCCTCCAACTACTCATGGTCGCCGGCGAGTGGAGGGAGGTGAAGGACCCTCGCTAGATCCGGCGACCCCGAGGTGCTCCGGCAGGCGGTGCAGCGTGTCTCCAGTTGGGGTCATGGTTGTGGCGCGTCGTTGGCTGGGGTCGGTGCTTCTGCCGGGGAGGGAGATCGGGGCGGCCGCGCTTCTACCACCCGAGGGAGGTGGGGGCGGCCGTGCTTGCTGCTGGGGAGGGAGGTGGTGGCGGCGGTGCCTGCAGCCAGGGTGGGAGGTGGGGGTGGCGGTGCTTGCTGCGAGGGAGGGAGGTGGTGGCAGCGGCGCCTGCCGCCGGGGAGGAAGGTGGGGGCGGCGGTGCTTGCTGCCGGGGAGGGAGGTGGTGGCGGCGGCGCCTCCTGCCTGTGAAGGAGACGAGGGGGCGGGGATGGCGTAGAGCGGGCATGGGGATAAGGTCGGGAGGTTTTTTTTTGTCCGCGTGTTCCGGAGTTCCGGAGGATATGTGTCGGCTTCTTATAGGGCTGCCGTTTTGATCAAAATAGTTATTCTAATCCCGGAATTAGAATAGTGTTGTCATATATATACATGAAATCTGTGTGTGTGTGTATTATATGTGGAGTTTGTCCTATGTATTGGTGTTTCTAACTCTTTGGTCCCAATGAGGTTGGGTACCATTTTGTTTGTGTTGTTGTTCTAGGCACAATTGGAGATGCATTGGATGCTCGGCTCACTCACAAGGAAGGTGTTGTCACAATGTGCTTATTGGATTCAAGCTAGGATGAGCAATGAACTACTATCTACCTTCAATTGGTATCTACTACATCCTTCCAATGTTAACTTGGTAACAAGTATCTTCATATACTTCATGCACACATTTCTTGCATCAACCTTGTGTAGGTTGTATAATGGCATGTTATTCATTCTTTCTTGTGATATTTGTTTCCTTTCTCAAAGCGTCCCAACAATGATCTCTTGTTGCTAGTTGTGATGTCTTTGATGTTCGTGTGGTTGGAATTCATTTATATACAATATGACCATATCTAGCTATGTGTTATGCTCTCAAGCAAATTTCTTATTGGTATATTTATGACTTCCTTGTGGATATCTTGTTCTTTCCTTTTTGTAACTATTTCGTGTGTGTATCATTCTTTGTGGATTGATATCATCATGATTTTCATCTACCTAGAATCTTATACGCTTGAGAGAAGTCACATCTGGAGTTGTTATCCTTATTTTTTCACGTCCACCTTTCCTTGGTGGTTATGTGATAGGATTTATCATGAGTGCGGATCTTATATCGTTGTATCTTGATGCACTCTGTTGTGGTGAAAATATTTTCTCTCTTGCTTGTCTTGATGAGGCTTTTGCCATTTCGATTGGTATCCCTCCTCTTGACAAAGCTACCATTTTCTTTCTTCACCATGGGTTGTCACAAGAATTGGTTATTCATTTTGCATATTTAGTGTTCTTGTGAACCCATTTGCTTGGTGTGTGTGGGAAGGACAAGTCATGCACCTTGTATCTCCACTATTCAAAACTATGTTGATGCTTAATGCTCACCCTTACCTTAGTCTTCTCAAGTGATTTTTCATGACTCACACACATCATTTTGGTTGAGCCTAGTCTTAAGTTGCCTCTTTTATATGTTGCTTAACCATTTATTTGTTGCAAGTGCTAGCCTTTGTTTCCTACATGCTCACTTGCACTTGTTGCGAGTTTCTATTGATTTTCGGGGTGATGATCCATTTTGTGCACTTGGTATCCTAATGCAAATATTGTAAGGAGTGTACAAATCATGGGGAGATTCACTAGTGTCTTCAGAACACTCCGTTGCTCGCTCTCTTGCATTTGTCATGAGGTTCTATTGATCTTGAGGGAGTGACGATCCTATTTTGTGCTCGTTGTATCCAATTACAAAACTAAATTGTGCACAAATCATGGGGAGCTTCTCTAGCTCCTCTAGAACACTCCTTTGCTCATACCATAATATCTTTTATTCATGTGGCACGTAGGATCATTGGTCTAGTTGGTTCAGTTGGTATCTTTTGATAGCTCTCTTCAATTGGTATCTTTTGATTGCTTGATTGCTTGTTTCTCTCATTGTTATGTCTTTGTGGCATATCATTCTTTTGCAATCTTTGGCCTCAATATAGTTTGTCTTCCTCCAAGTATTTACCATTGGATATGTGTATTCCATTCCACTCTCTTGTTTAGAAATACACAATTTATGGAGGAACACAATTTATATTGGCCTTCTAAGCCTTTCTCCCATTTTGGTAATAGATTCCAATGGGGGAGAAGTTTCAGAGAGTTTTGTGGAGAAGATTATAGAGTTGTTTCTTCTTGTTTTTCGTTGCATGGTGATGCATATTTCCTTATATAAAATCTCTTGAAACTGATTTTCATCAATTTTCCAAAGTGGGGGAGATTGAAACAACATGCGGTGCCCCCATGTTTGGTTTTGGTAATTAATGACAATCATTATGGACTAATGGTTGACTTGAGTTATATTTGAAGCATTTGTCCATAGGCTTTTCTTAGAGTCCATATGTTGGTCTCAAGGAGAGTCTGTGATGACCAAGGTGCTATTCAAGGAATTACCTAAAAATTGGTCATGTGAGAGGCTAATCAAGACTAAGTCAAAGAGTGCATCAAGTTGATCAACACACAAAACATAGAAGATGTACCAAGAGGGATCAAGTGATCCCATGGTATGGTAAGCATTATCGATTACGCTTTGTGTACTAGCCCATGATCTTTGTCAGAGTTCTTTGTGGGGTTAGGTTGCAGTGTGCACGTTCAAGTGATGCATCACGACGAGATCAAGTGCTTGAAGATTGCCGTCCATTGTGGTGACAATGGACTTGTGAAGATGTGCCAAAGAGTGGCTCACCCATAGTGGAGTATGGGGAGCAATCTACTAGTCTTCACCGAGCCAAGGCAATCAACAAAGGTGGTCCAACTTGAGGAAGTCAAAATCTTCTACATCTAGCTCAAGTGGACTTTGTGCAAGGCAAAGGTTTGGCCTTGATAGGTGATACGTCTCCAACGTATCTATAATTTTTTATTGTTCCATGCTATTATATTATCTATTTTGGATGTTTAATGGGCTTTAATATGCTCTTTAATATTATTTTTGGGACTAACCTATTAACCGGAGGCCGAGTGCTAGTTTCTATTTTTTTCCTATTTTAGAGTTTTGCAGAAAAGGAATACCAAACGGAGTTCAAACGCAATGAAACCTTCGCGATGATCTTTCTTGAACCGAAAGCAAACCAGAAGACTTGGAGTTGAAGTCATAGATGCAACGAGGCGTCCATGAGGTAGGAGGGCGCACCCATGGGGGGTAGGCACACCCCCCACCTTCGTGGGCCCCTCGTAGCTCCACCAACCTAGTTCTTTCGCCTATATATACTCTTATACCCTAAAAACATCAGGAGGGGGAGCCACGAAACCACTTTCCCACCGCCGCAACCTTTTGTACCCGTGAGATCCCATCTTGGGGCCTTTTCTAGCGATCTGTCGGAGGGGGAATCGATCACGGAGGGCCTCTACATCAACACCATTGCCTCTCCAATGAAGCACGAGTAATTCACCACAGACCTTTGGGTCCATAGTTATTAGCTAGATGGCTTCTTCTCTCTCTTTGATTCTCAATACAAAGTTCTCCTCCATGTTCTTGGAGATCTATTCGATGTAATAATATTTTGCGGTGTGTTTGCCGAGATCCGATGAATTGTGGATTTATGAACAAGATTATATATGAATATTATTTGGTTCTTCTCTGAATTCTTATATGCATGATTTGATATCTTTGCAAGTCTTCTTCGAATTATCGATTTAGTTTGGCCTACTAGATTGATCTTTCTTGCCATGGGAGAAGTGCTTAGCTTTGGGTTCAATCTTGCGGTGTCCTTTCCCAGTGATAGTAGGGGCAGCAAGGCATGTATTGTATTGTTGCCATCGAGGATAAAAAGATGAGGTTTATATCATATTGCTTGAGTTTATCCCTCTACATCATGTCATCTTGCTTAATGTATTACTCCGTTCTTATGAACTTAATACTCTAGATGCATGCTAGATAGCGGTCGATGTGTGGAGTAATAGTAGTAGATGCAGAATCGTTTTGGTCTACTTGACACGGACATGATGCCTATGTTCATGATCATTGCCTTAGATGTCTTCATAATTATGCGCTTTTCTATCAATTGCTCGGCAGTAATTTGTTCACCCACCATAATACATGCTATCTCGAGAGAAGCCACTACTGAAACCTATGGCCCCTGGGTCTCTTTTCCATTATATTGCATCTCTTTACCATATTATTGAATCTCGTTTACTATTTTTCAATATTTAATTTCCAATCTATACACCAAAAATACCAAAAATATTTACTTTATTATCTCTATCAGATCTCACTTTTGCAAGTGACCGTGAAGGGATTGACAACCCCTTTATCGCGTTGGTTGCAAGTTCTTGATTGTTTGTGCAGGTATTCGGTGACTTGTGCATCTTCTCCTACTGGATTGATACCTTGATTCTGAAAACTGAGGGAAATACTTATGCTACTTTGCTGCATCACCCTTTCCTCTTCAAGGGAAAACCAACGCAAGCTCAAGAGGTAGCAAGAAGGATTTCTGGCGCCTTTGCCGAGGAGATCTTCGCCAAGTCAAGCCATACCAAGTACCCATCATAAACTCTTCTCCCTTGCATTACATTATTTGCCATTCGCCTCTCGTTTTCCTCTTCCCCACTTATAAAACAATTTTTGAACACCTTTTCCTTTTCTTCGCCCCTCTTCTGTTCATCTCTTTTCGCTTGCTTCTTGTGTGCTTGTGTGTTCGCTTTGATGGCTTTGCTAAAAAGTGTTGATCCTCACCTTAGGAGGTTGGAAGAAATTGAAAATAACGTTAGAAGTTTTATGTCTTTGCAATTTGAGCATATTAATTTCTTTAGAAACGAGCTTAAAGAACAATTTTTTTATGGAGTACATGAATAAAGAGCTCGATGATATGTCTAAGAAATTTTATGATTTAGAATATCAGTTTGCTCATATTGAAAGATTAGTAGGCCAAATTTCTGACAAGCAAGCTACTTTAGTTAATAAGATGGCCGCTAAACCGGAAGATCTATACAATAATTATGAAGATCCAAAAGTGATTGATGTGACTCCTATTGAAAATCTTTGTTTTCCAATATGAATATTGATAAATATGGGACTAGAGATGAGTCAACTTAAGTTAAAAGGCGTTCCAATGATTCAGAGTTTTTAGATCTAGATGCAAAAATTGATGAAAGTGGGATTGAAGAGGTTAAAACTTTAAATAGCAATGAACCCACTATTTTGGATTTCAAGGGATTTAATTATGATAATTGTTCTTTAATAGATTGTATTTCTTTGTTGCAATCTGTGTTAAATTCTCCTCATGTTTGTAATCAAAATAAGGATTTTACTAAACATAAAGTTGATGCTTTGATGCACTCTTACGAAGAAAAGCTTGAACTAGAAGTGTCTATCCCTAGAAAACTTTATGAGGAGTGGGAACCTACTATTAAGATTAAGATTAAAGATTATGAATGCTATGCTTTGTGTGATTTGGGTGCTACTATTTCCATGGTTCCAAAAACTTTGTGTGATGTGCTAGGTTTCCGTGAATTTGATGATTGTTCTTTAAATTTGCATTTCGCGGATTCCACCATTAAGAAACCTATGGGAAGGATTAATGATGTTCTTATTGTTGAAAATAGGAATTATGTGCCCGTAGATTTCATTGTTCTTGATATAGATTGCAATCCTACATGTCCTATTATTCTTGGTAGACCTTTCCTTAGAACGATTGGTGCAATTATTGATATGAAAGAAGAAAATATTAGATTCCAATTTCCATTAAGGAAGGGCATGGAACACTTTCCTAGGAAGAAAATTAAATTTCCTTATGAATCTATTATGAGAGCCACTTATGGATTGCCTACCCAAGATGGCAATACCTAGATCTATTCTTGTTTTTACGCCTAGCTAGGGGCGTTAAACGATAGTGCTTGTTGGGAGGCAACCCAATTTTATTTTTGTTATTTGCTTTTTGCTCCTGTTTAGTAATAAATAATTCATATAGCTTCTGTTTAGATGTGGTTTTATGTTTTAATTAGTGTTTGTGCCAAGTAGAACCTTTGGGAAGACTTGGATGAAGTCTTTGCGATCTTGCTGTAAAAAATAGAAACTTTTGCGCTCACGAGAATAGTTGTCATTTTTTCACAAAAGAGTGCGTTTAGGTTGATTCTTTTTTCATATGATTAATAGATAAATTCCTCACGTCTACCAATTTATTTCAGAATTGTTGGAGTTACAAAAGTTTACGGAAGTTACAGATTGCTACAGACTGTTCTGTTTTTTACGAATTCTGTTTTTTGTTTTTTGTTTGCTTATTTTGATGAATCTATGAGTAGTATCGGGGGTAAGAACCATAGAGAAGTTGAAATACAGTAGGTTTAACACCAATATAAATAAAGAATGAGTTCATTAAAGTACCTTTGAAAGCACAAGTGCTCCCTAGGTGGTTTTGGTAATTAATGTCAACATATCTCTTGTTGGACTAACACTTTTATCTAGTATTTTTCAGACAAGTTCAACATTGGAGTGGCATGGACTAAAGGATGTGGGAACTCCTTCAAGATGCTAAGGACAAAGGATTGGCTCAAGCTTCAAGCTCAAGACTCTTCATCTTACATTTTAGTGATCCAAGATCACATTGACTCTATAGGAAAAGCCAATACTATCAAGGAGGGATGAGGTGTTTCTTAATGAGCCTCTTGCTTCATGTGCTTAGTGATATGCTCCAAAACCCTCAGCTACTTTCTCACATCCACAAATGACCTAAACCCAAAGCCAAAATCGGCCATACCAATTCCTTCTATCCGGCACCACCGAGTTTGGATGTCTTAGCCACTGCCACAAACCCTAGGCAAATCGGTCTTACCAATAGGGATCTCGGTCTCACCAAGATGGTATTGTAATCTCTCTGTGTATTTCCATTATCAAAATCGGTCTCACCGAGTTTGAGCAATCGGTACTACCGAGATTACAATGCAAACTCTCTCGTTAACTTATTACCAAAATCGGTCCCACCGAGTTTGAGTAATCGGTCCCACCGAGTTTGCCTCACCAACTCTCTGGTTAGCTAATTACCAAAATCGGTCCCATCGAGTTTGTGTAATCGGTCTCACTGAGATTACGTTATTCCCTAACCCTAACCGAGTCGGTCCTACCGAGTTGCATCTCGGTCCCATCGAAAATCCTAACGGTCACTAGGTTTACTAAATCGGTCCGACCGAGTCTGTTGAATCGGTCCCACCGAGTTTGGTAACTTTTGTGTAACGGTTAGATTTTGTGTGGAGGCTATATATACCCCTCCACCTCCCCTTCATTCGTGGAGAGAGCCATCAGAACAAGCCTACACTTCCAGCATCCTATTTCTGAGAGAGAACTACCTACTCATGTGTTGAGGCCAAGATATTCCATTCCTACCATATGAATCTTGATCTCTAGCCTTCTCCAAGTTGCTTTCCACTCAAATCTTCTTTCCACCAGATCCAAATCCTATGAGAGAGAGTTGAGTGTTGGGGAGACTATCATTTGAAGCACAAGAGCAAGGAGTTCATCATCAACACACCATTTGTTACTTCTTGGAGAGTGGTGTCTCCTAGATTGGCTAGGTGTCACTTGGGAGCCTCCGACAAGATTGTGAAGTTGAACCAAAGAGTTTGTAAGGGCAAGGAGATCGCCTACTTCGTGAAGATCTACCGCTAGTGAGGCAAGTCCTTCGTGGGCGACGGCCATGGTGGGATAGACAAGGTTGCTTCTTCGTGGACCCTTCTTGGGTGGAGCCCTCCGTGGACTCGCGCAACCGTTACCCTTCGTGGGTTGAAGTCTCCATCAACGTGGATGTACGATAGCACCACCTATCGGAACCACGCCAAAAACATCCGTGTCTCCAATTGTGTTTGAATCCTCCAAAACCCTTCCCTTTACATTCTTACAAGTTGCATGCTTTATTTTCCGCTACTCATATACTCTTTGCATGCTTGCTTGCTATGTGTTGTGAATGTTAAACTTGTGCCTAAACTCCACTTAAACTTAAAAAAGGGTTAAAAACTGCAACTTTGGTACTTAGTGTCTAATCACCCCCCTCTAGACACCTCTTCTCAAGGTCCTACAACCTTAAAGTGGTGGTTTATTTTCTTGTACTAACGGAGCTCATGAGATTTTCTGTTGAAGTTTTGTGTTGTGAAGTTTTCAAGTTTTGGATAAAGATTTGATGGATTTTGGAATAAGGAGTGGCAAGAGCCTAACCTTGGGGATGCCCAAAGGCACCCCAAGGTAAAATCTAAGGACAACCAAAAGCCTAAGCTTGGGGATGCCCCGAAAGGCATCCCCTCTTTCGTCTTCGTCTATCGGTAACTTTACTTGAGGCTATATTTTTATTCACCACATGATATGTGTTTTGCTTGGAGCGTCTTGTATGACTTGAGTCTTTGCTTTTTACCTTACCACAATCATCCTTTCTGTACACACCTTTCGGGAGAGACACACATGAATCGGAATTTATTAGAATACTCTATGTGCTTCACTTATATCTTTTGAGCTAAGACAATATTGCTCTAGTGCTTCACTTATATCTTTTCAGAGCACGGTGGTGGTTTTATTTTATAGAAATTGTTGACCTTTCATGCTTCACTTATATTATTTTGAGATTCTCTTAGAACAACATGGTAATTTGCTTTGGTTATAAAATTAGTCCTAATATGATGGGCATCCAAGATGGGTATAATAAAAACTTTCATATAAAGTGCATTGAATACTATGAGAAGTTTGATTCTTTATGATTATTTTGAGATGTGAATATGGTGATATTAGAGTCATGCTAGTAGAGTAGTTGTGAATTTCAGAGATACTTGTGTTAAGGTTTGTGATTCCCGTAGCATGCACGTATGGTGAACCGTTATGTGATGAAGTTGGAGCATAATTTATTTATTGATTGTCTTCCTTATGAGTGGCGGTCAGGGACGAGCGATGGTCTTTTACTACCAATCTATCCTCCTAGGAGCAAGAGCGTATTACTTTGTTTTGATAACTAATAGATTTTTGCAATAAGTATGTGAGTTCTTTATGACTAATGTTGAGTCCATGGATTATACGCACTCTCACCCTTCCACCATTTCTAGCTTCTCTAGTACCGCGCAACTTTCGCCAATGTCATACACCCACCATATACCTTCCTCAAAACATCCACCATACCTACCTATTATGGCATTTCCATAGCCATTCCGAGATATATTGCCATGCAACTTTCCACCGTTCTGTTTATTATGACACGCTCCATCATTATCATATTGCCTTGCATGATCATGTAGTTGACATCGTATTTGTGGCAAAGCCACCATTCATAATTTTTCATACATGTCACTCTTGAATCATTACATATCCCGGTACACCGCCGGAGGCATTCACATAGAGTCATATATTTGTTCTAAGTATTGAGTTGTAATTCTTGAGTTGTGAGTAAATAAAAGTGTGATGACCTTCATTATTAGAGCATTGTCCTAGTGAGGAAAGGATGATGGAGACTACGATTCCCCCACATGTCGGGATGAGACTCCAGACTAAAAAAAGAGGTCATAAAAAGGGAGAAAAGGCCCAAATAAAAAATGAATGAGAGAAAAAGAGAAAAGGGGCAATGCTACTATCCTTTTTTTCCAAACTTGTACTTCAAAGTAGCACCATGATCTTCAGGATAGAGAGTCTCCTATGTTGTCACTTTCATATACTAGTGGGATTTTTTCATTATAGAACTTGGCTTGTATATTCCAATAATGGGCTTCCTCAAAACATCCCTAGGTCTTCGTGAGCAAGCAAGTTGGATGCACTCCCACTTAGTTTCTTTTGTTGAGCTTTCATACAATTATAGCTCTAGTGCATCCGTTGTATGGCAATCCCTACTCACTCACATTGATATCTATTGATGGGCATCTCCATAGCCCTTTGATACGCCTAGTTGATGTGAGACTATCTTCTCCTTTTTTGTCTTCTCCACAACCACCATTCTATTCCACTTATAGTGCTATGTCTATGGCTGACGCTCATGTATTGCGTGAAGATTGAAAAAGTTTGAGAACATCAAAAGTATGAAACAATTGCTTGGCCTGTCATCGGGGTTGTGCATGATTAAATATTTTGTGTGATGAAGATAGAGCATAACAAACTATATGATTTTGTAAGGATAACTTTGTTTGGCCATGTTATTTTGAGAAGACGTGATTGCTTTGTTAGTATGCTTGAAATATTATTATTTTTATGTCAGTATTAAACTTTTGTCTTGAATCTTTCGGATCTGAACATTCATACCACAATAAAGAGAATTACATTGATAAATATGTTAGGTAGCCTTCCACATCAAAAATTCTGTTTTTATCATTTACGTACTCGAGGATGAGCATGAATTAAGCTTGGGGATGCTTGATACGTCTCCAACGTATTTATAATTTTTGATTGTTCCATGCTATTATATTATCTGTTTTGGATGTTTAATGGGCTTTAATATGCTCTTTTATATTATTCTTGGGACTAACCTATTAATCGGAGGCCCAGTGCCAGTTTTTGTTTTTTCGCCTATTTTAGAGTTTTGCAGACAAGGAATACCAAACCGAGTCCAAACGAAATGAAACCTTCGCGATGATCTTTCTTGGACTGAAAGCAAATAAAAGACTTGGAGTTGAAGTCAGAGATGCAACGAGGCATCCACGAGGCAGGAGGGTGCGCCCAGGGGGGTAGGCGCGCCCCCACCCTCGTGGACCCCTTGTAGCTCCACCGACCTAGTTCTTTCGCCTATATATACTCTTATACCCTAAAAACACTAGTAGAACGGCCGTGCGTAGCCACGGGCTTTTAATTGTCTTTTCCGATTGCACCATTGAATACAAAGCATATCAAATTTTGCGTGCATAGATTTTTTCTGATTGCACATATAATGTATATCATATTTCACATATATACAAAAGATAGTGTGCAACAATCAAAAAATAATTGAAATTCAATTCACCCATAATGTAACTCGATGATGTATACATTGACATCAATAATATAAATAAGCATATGTCTGCCTCGTGATTCGTACTGCTTGTTGGTTAGACTATGGACTGACAACTTTAAGTCGCATGGCTGACAAAAGCCTGGGTCCCGTGACGTCCGTCTTCTTCTTTGTTTGAACAGCACTCCCAAACGCGTCTGACATAGGTTCCACATCCTTCAAAAGTTGGAGTGTCGGTTCCATGTTATACGAACCACATTACGCCCGTTATGCGCTCACGTAACACCCATCGTGCACACTGGTGTAGGTTCGGTCTAGCGGGGCGACGGATCCGGATGCACTCGTCGATCGAACCTGAGCAGCAGGTGCGCGACCTAGTTTGTTTTTTTGTGTGGGTGATTCACGAAAATTTGTTTTAGTCCAGGTGCAGTTTTGACGGTTCCATCCGTTGATGGGATGCTTGTTCGCTCGGGGCCACCGCCCTAACCCAGTTCCCTTAGTAGTGCCTATCGGTTCTTCACACCCTCACGCCACTTGGTTCCTTAGCACGGTCTCCGGTTCTTTGAGTTTCCACAATTCGGGCCCATGAATAAAAATGTGGTACGTCGGTTCTTCCAAATCAATTTTTAGTTCCAAATGTAGTTTTGACAATTCCACAAAGGTGGGACACCGGTTCTTCACAAAAAATCATTTTACTCCAACTATAGTTTTGACGGTTCCATACGGTGGTGGGATGTTGGTTCGCTCTGGGCCACCTCTCTAACCCGGTTCCTTTAGTAGTGGTTGTCGAATCTTCGTACCCTCACGCCACTCGGTTTCTTAGCACGGTCGCCAGTTATTTGAGTTTCCACAATCCGTGTCCATGAACTAATAGGGTGGGAGCTGGTTTCGAGGTTAGTTCACACTGCCCACCAGGTTAGTAAACGGTGGATCTTTGTGTAAAGCATATCTATAATTGAAATCCGCCTGGTTTGTTGAAAGTAGAGTATCGGTTCTTTACAAAAATGATTATTCCATCCGATCCATATTAGTTGTCGCTCAAACGGATGTATCTGACATTTAAGTACATCTAGATACATTCGTTTGAGCGGAAGTAATATGAATCTGTGAGATTATTTAAGTTTTCCTGTTAATTTGACAGTTCTTTATGACAAAGAAAAAAAGAATTAAGAACAAATAAGGGAGAGGCTCACGTCACGTGGCCTGTTCAATTCAAATCTGTCTAATGTCTCCTGCCTCGTCCGACAATTTTAGAAGATCCAGGAGGCCGCGGTCGCCTCGCTCAGGAGCCGGACACACCATTGCTTGCTCTGCTCAGAGACCAAGCCATCCTCATGGGCGATGTCTGGATTTTTGCAGGAGGAGAGTTCGTGGGGACGGGGAAAGTTGACTGGGGGAGGATAAAAAAACGGAGAAGTGGGGCCTTAAATTAGTGCGAACAAATGGCATATTGTGGAGGTTTTTTGGTTCCTAGCATCGACATATGTGGTGTTTGGCCAGCACCGATACACATGCGGCCCACTCCTGGCGCACATCAGTATGGCTCTACAAAATCCGTTCTCTGTTCAGAGTAAAGGTTCCATCTCTCTTAATGTGTTGGTCAAATGTGTGGCTGGTCCAATCTCTGCCTGCACTCATCAGATGGACCACCGATGGGACCAGCCTGAGCGCAGCCTTTCTCTGCGTGATAGGCCACGAAAACTCGCAGAATTCCCTCCACAATTTCTCCCCCTCGCGCCCCGCACGAATCACAAAGTTTGAGCTTGTGGCTCACATAGCTATTTCTACAGCAAGCTATGACAGACACAATTATATATATATAATTTAATCGAGTAAACATATACCTACAGATTTCTAATGCACTTCTACAGTCTACTTTTTTTTATAAATAAATCACTCAACATCTTTTTCTTTCCCAACCAACTATCTCCGCAACCCCAGTCCATGTTCACTACCCCACCTCAATTAGTGACATATCTGGCTCCCAATCCCCCCCCCCCCACCCTCCATCAACACACACTTTTAATTTCTGACATGAAACGATGCACTTGTGCTAAATTTCACACTAAAGCTCTCTCTATCTCTCCTCTCTCTCTGATTGTAATATGCCAGTTTCCCTGTTTCACACCCTACATATGTCCCTCACTTCCCCACTCTATCTACCACCCTCCATCTCTCTCGCTCCCCTTTTTTCCAACGTCTCTCTCTCTCTCTCTCTCTCTCTCTCTCACACACACACACACACACACACACACACACACACACTTTTCCCTCTCCCTTTCCCTCTCTCACAACTCAAAACTTAATTTTGCTCAGCGTAACATTCGCTGGCTATAGTATGTCCTAGAAGCTTAAATATTAAAGGGAAATCTTAGCCTTTGTAGGGGCTAAGACAACCTTTTGAACTTAATCCTGGCTCATTTACTCCACCACTGTAGAGCACACAAATTTATGGTTATACTCCATACAACAACAACAAAAGATTCAGAGGGTAAGCTTTTTAATCCACTTCAACACTTGACATGGGCACCATGGAAACAGTTCTATAACACAACTTGTTCTTGCAAGCAAATAATTCTTAGCACTAGTTGCTCTTCGGCCAATTATAAATGTCAAGGTTCCCATTCCATTCGTCCTCCTGTCCCGCCTCCCTATGTAACCTGCCTCCTGGTACCTCATCTTCTTTGGATACTCCCATTTCGTTATTTTCCACTCTCCCACTTTTCCTTTTAGTGTACGTTGCGCACCCCACTGCCGTTGGGCGGCACCCCCGTCCAGGAGTACAGCTTGTTGCCACCAGGCGACATTGCCATCCAGGAGTACACCAGCCGGTCCATGCTAGCCAAGATTTTCCAAATCCTCGCCATCATTACAAAAGAACTTCAGCTAGTGGCTCACTGACAATCTCCCGCAAATCCTACCAGAGGTTAGGTACAATTCACACATCCTTTTTCAGATGTGCAATTAAGATTCAAATATATTATCCATACAAGGTCCTCAGAATTATTGTATTTTTCATGGTTGCACAAGGGATCAACCACAGTGATGGGAGGTGAGACGGAAACAAACCAGTTCTTGCCTATATTATAATTTATTTAGAAAACAAGTCAGATTGGCACTAAGATGAATACAGAATGATGCATGACAAGAGCTATAACACATCTCGTTGTTGCCAGCAAATAACAGATATCATTGGCTGCTCTTTGACCAATTATAATCTTCAAGGTTCCCATTCCGTTCGTCCTCCTGTCCTGCCCCACGTAACCGGCCTCCTAGTACCGAATTTGTTTTGGATACTCACATTTCGGTACATTCCACCCTCCCACTTTTCCTTTTATTGTACGTTGCCGCACCCCGCTACCACCGGAAAAAACCCCCATCCAGGAGTACACCCTGTTGCCACCAGGTGACATCGCCATCCAAGAGTACATCAATTGGTCCATGCCAGCCAAGATCAAATCCTCGGCATCATTGCAGAAGAACTTCAACTAGTGGCTCGCTGACAATCTCCCGCAAATCCTACAAGAGGTTAGGTACAGTTCACACATCCTTTTTCACATGTGCAATTGAGATTCAGATATATTATCCATACAAGGTCCTCAGAGTTATTATATTTTTCATGGTTGCATAATGGATCAACCGCAGTTTGGACGTTGAGATCTCATCTCATTCCATCATGTTAGCAATATATTCTGGTGGTTCAATATTAACATTAACTATGTCAAACATGTACCTATGGAAGGATCAAGCACATCAGATAACATATTTTAATTGAAACAGTGCCAACATTTTTGTACCACAAAATCACTCTTCTTCCTCCACGCATTATTTTCTCCTCCTGAATCCAAGCAACTATATATATATATATATATATATATATATATATATATATATATATATATATATATATATAATATGCAAGAAACCAAAATCCCAAGAGAAATAAAGCTTTTTGGTTCATGTGTTCTAGTCTAGAAAGAATGCACATATAAAAAACCACAAAGCTAGAGGGATCAAAAAAATTACGAGGCCAAGTAAAACAGCTCAAGTATGGTCCAGCATGCAATTTATGACATCATGTTCTATGCCTCAATCCTCGTATCACTCTTATCAAATGAAGACAAGGGCAAGGTACATACTTGTTCTTACGTTGAAGAGGAAAATTATATGACTCAATGTGCTTAGCTGCATAATTTTTTTTTCATGTAATGTCATCCAAATAATTATCTATAGCAGCAGATGATCATGGTAGCTAACAAACTTACGAGAGAAGTGAGCAGTCTTATACAATAATAGCCACTAATTTATAAAATAAAATTGCCAAAATGCAGCTTCAGATCAATTATGGTCAAAGACTCTGCAAAATGCGACTCTGCGATGATAAGCTTGTTTGATCTTACATGCATTCTCTTTTACACCACACATGATAAGCTGCAAGGTACATTCCACCTCAATAGAATGGTTATAAATTATATAAATTCAAAAGGGTTGTGCACTTCCGCATTGGCAAAAATCTTGCAAGGCATAAGCTACAAAACCATGAAATATACTCCCTCCGTTCCTTTATATAAGGTGTATTTGTTTTTTCAAAAGTCAACGAGTGCATGTTTGACCGAGTTTTTAGAAAAATATATCAATATCCACAACACGAAATCTATATCATTTGATCCATAATGAGAAGTAGTTTCATATTTTATCTATTAGGTATTGCAAATGTTGCTATTTTATTCTATAATCTTGGTCAAACTTTAGAATGGTTGACTTGCACGGAAACTAATACACCTTATATTCTGGACTGGAGGGAGTATTATAGAAAAATATTCATAATTTCACATCTTAGAATTTAGAGACATGTAGGAGACAAGAACACATGCTTGTAGTGATTCAGCTTAAGAGTGAAAGCAAGATAAACAACTTACTGATGCGCACAGAACACTGTTGAATTGAAATTTGGGTTGCCACATTGCAATGGTCTGCTATGGTCCTGTAGTAATATGTGTATGAAAGCAAAATTAGAGTGTCTCTTGGCATAGAGTGTACTGAAATTAAATCTACCTTTCCCCCAATTTGATAAATAAATGCACGTAGGAAGAGAAGAATATCATGCAAGATATTTCTCAAGTATTTAGCACCATACCATATCAACAAGACAAGAGTGACAAAAATTCAGTGAAAATATTAAGAACAAAAAAGCAGGTAGCTTGGCTGGACAACTTTGCTTTGGAATGAACACATGGAGTATTGAGAAAGGGTAGTAATACAAATATATTCTTGGACGATTGACCAATTAAAAAGATAAATGGTTATAGAAAAAACTAAAACATAAACACCAGCTTTGCTTTGGAAAACACATAGGAAGTAGCTGAACTCAAAGCTTAACATGGCATAGATGTCGGCTCACTTTTCATTTCAATATCAAGAATTTGGAGTTCTATTGATGGTTAGCGATGAAAAGAATCATGATTTGTCTCCATATTTGGAGCTGGCTAGCAGTGGATCTGCCATTCTTAATTTGTCATTGCCCATTAGATAAATTTGAGTAATTTTCCTGGGAGTCACTCTGCAACTAACATGTAAATTATAAAATTCTGTATTAGACTGCATATATGCGACACACAATTGAAGGGAATCAAATAGCTAAGGTGATACCAGAAAAAGTAAATAGAGTTCACCGACCTGTTCCTCAGCGGCTGTGACGAACTCTCGACCAAGTGAACGCATGATGAGAGGGCCACCAGGAGAACAGGGACAGCAACCGATGCCTTGGGTGCGGCGGGCACCAAGTAGCAGTGGCGTCACAAGAACCTTTTCAGCCATGACTTCACCAGTAGCCATTACAGCCTTGTACACAAGACCAAATGATCCATGTCCCAGAATCGTTGTGAAGTTTTTGGTAGCCTTCTGCAGATCCCTGAACAACCGACACACTAACATGGAGCAATCAGAAAAACGTTACTTTGCTTCTGGCTACTCACACCAACACTAACATTCACAATAAGATCATGGTATAAGTTGCATGCATGCATTTCTGGAGCTGCCATGAACGTACGAATTCTAATTGATGCACGGAGAAACAATATGACCTGACTTGCGTATCTTACCCTATCCTTATTCCTTAATTAGATCAAATGCATTAGACAGTCAAGCTGATATATTTCAACGTTACAATTCACTGATCATGTGATCTTAATACTACAACCAGGATTGCAATGGAGGAGTAGTTGCCATACTTGTAATGGTACTTCTGGATCCCAAAGACGGACAGGGGCTGGTCCCTGCCGTTGTTGCCCCGCCCGCCCCAGAAGGTGACTTGCTTCCCCGCCAGCAGCAGGTTGTTGCCCCAGTCGGAGACGCTCTCGGAGACCAAGGAGACAGAGATACTGGATCAAGGATCGCGGAGCCGTTGGCCTGCGGCGTAGCCGTGGATGACTCGAGTGACCGTGTCCGTGTGCGTGCAACGGTTCTGGCCTGCCGTCGGTACTTCCAGATGGCCAGGAACACGCACGCCACAAGCACGACGGCCACGGCCACGACGGCCACGACCTTCGCCATACCACCCATTCCCGGGCTCCTCCCAATGCCTTCCCGCCAGGGCCAAGACGGCCCAGAGACCACTGCGCTCCCATCTTCTCTCCCTCCTCTCTTCCATGGCTGGTACAAGGGACATGCTAGGATGAACGGGAGGCAACCCTCGAGATCTAGATCGGGTGTGATCGGATTTGGAAGAAAAAACTGAATTGGGAATGATTGGAAAAGATTGAGTGAAGGAGATCGGAAATGGAATGGAAACAAGACCAGTATGGTCAGATTTGGAAGAAAATTCTGGCTTGGGAGTGATTGGAAAGGATTGGAAAGGATCGGAACAAAATGGAAACAATGAGAGAAGATCGGTGGGATAGGAAATAAATCAGTTGGCGGGTTTAATAACCAGAGATAAAAATGGAAGGAGGAGTGGTGAGAGGTGAGACGAAAATAAACTAGTGCGAGGTGGCGGGTGGTGGGAGCTGAGACGAAAAAAACCCGCAAAAATAAACCGTGGAGACTATTCACCAACTACTCCATTAGGAGTAGAGATCAGGAGGGGGAGCCATGAAACCACTTTTCCACCGCCGCAACCTTCTGTACCCGTGAGATCCCATCTTGGGGCCTTTTCCGATGATCTGCCGAATGGGGAATCGATCACGGATGGCTTCTACATCAACACCAGCCTCTCCGATGAAGCGTGAGTAGTTTACCACAGATCTTCAGGTCCATAGTTATTAGCTAGATGTCTTTTTATCTCTCTTTGATTCTCAATACAAAGTTCTTCTCGTTATTTTTGGAGATCTATTCGATGTAATACTCTTTTGTGGTGTGTTTGCCGAGATCTGATGAATTGTGGATTTATGAACAAGATTATCTATGAATATTATTTGGTTCTTCTCTGAATTATTATATGCATGATTTGATATTTTTGCAAGTCTCTTCAAATTATCGGTTTAGTTTGGCCTACTAGATTGATCTTTCTTGCCACGGGAGAAGTGCTTAGTTTTGGGTTCAATCTTGCGGTGTCCTTTTTGAGTAATAGTAGGGGCAGCAAGACACGTATTGTATTGTTGCCATGGAGGATAAAAAGATGGGATTTATATCATATTGCTTGAGTTTATCCCTCTACATCATGTCATCTTGCTTAATGCATTACTCCGTTCTTATGAATTTAATACTCTAGATGCATGCTGGATAGCGGTCGATGTGTGGAGTAATAGTAGTAGATGCATAATCATTTCAGTCTACTTGACACGGACGTGATGCCTATGTTAATGATGATTTCCTTAGATGTCTTCATAATTATGCACTTTTCTATCAATTGCTTGGCAGTAATTTGTTCACCCACCGTAATACATGCTATCTTGAGAGAAGCCACTAGTGAAACCTATGGCCCCTGGGTCTTTTTTCCATTATATTGCATCTCTTTTCCATATTATTGAATCTCGTTTACTATTTTGCAATCTTTACTTTTCAATCTATACACCAAAAATACCAAAAATATTTCCTTTATTATCTCTATCGGATCTTACTTTTGTGAGTGACCGTGAAGGGATTGACAACCCCTTTATCGCGTTGGTTGCAAGTTCTTGATTGTTTATGCAGGTATTCGGTGACTTGTGTGTTGTCTCCTACTGGATTGATACCTTGATTCTCAAAACTGAGCGAAATACTTATGCTACTTTACTGCATCACCCTTTCCTCTTCAAGGGAAAACCAACACAAGCTCAAGAGGTAGCAATAGGTTCTCTATTTTACCGGTCTCATGGTGGTAGTTGGAGACCGGGTTATAGGATCGATTGCCGTACTATCAAGGGGGCTCTCGAGTGAGTAGCTTGATCATATCGTTCGTAGAGAGCTCAAACCATTTCATGCTTGCATCATCTTTCTTGGTTCTTGTTTGGTTTTCTCCCTGTGAGATTTGGAGCTTATGGTCATCTTCTTGACAAGCTCGAGTTCATCGAAAACGGAGTTCACATGCTTCTTCTATTGCGTTTTCGGTGTTAGAGGTTTTACCGGTCTTATTCGAGGAAGGGTTCTCACCATTTTCTTATGGGCCTTTTATAATTCCTTATTATTGTTATTTCTATCAATATTGTGTTAGCGCTTGTCGCTAGCTTTCCAACAAACTTGGTTTCATTGAATTCGGAGCCCGTTTGCAGAAGTTGTGTCAGTTTTGGTGTCCTTAAAAAGGTTGCAACGGTACTACTGCTCACAGGAGCGGTACTACCGCTTGGAGGGGATGTATTTTTTACTACCGCTCTTGGGAGCGGTACTACCGTGGCTACTTTCATGGCTACTTCCGCTCCAGACCAAAAACTCGTCATAAGTCCAAGGGTGGTAGGCACGGATGTATTTTTTTAGTACCGCTCGCAAGCAGTAGTACCGCTACCACTAGTGGTAGTACCATGAGGACGAGCGGTAGTACCGCTCCGGCGGTTCTACCGGCCTTTTGCCTCCTCGCTGTTATTTTTCAAAGGGCTTCCACCGCCCTAGTGGTAGTACTGCTCCCATGAGTGCTAGTACCGCTCTGTGCGGAATGTGAGCATAACGGTTGGATTTTTCCCTACCTATAAAAGGGGATCTTCTTCCCCGATGAACCTTATCCATTGAGCTCGTGTTCTCCCCCCATTGTTGATCTTTTTAGAGCTTGCTATCTCTCAATCCCTCCATGGATTCTAGCTAGTTCTTGGGGGAAAAGAGAGAGGAGATCTAGATCCACATTTCCACCAATCACAATCTCCTCTATGTGAGGGGCACCCCTTGGATCTAGATCTTGGAGTTCTTGGTGTTCTCATCCTTGTTCTTCCTCTCATTTTCTTCCCTAGCATTAGGTGCTTTGGCGGGATTTGGCAAAGAAGGACTTGGGCACTCCGTGTGCCCTTGACATTGCATTTGGTACATCGGTTTGAGTTCTCCACAGTGATACACTACTAGGAAAAGGCCTACTAATGGCGCACCGGTTTTGCCTACTAATGGCGCACTACTGGTGCGCCATTAGTAGCACGCCATTAGAATTTTTTACTAATGGCGCACCACTGGTGCGCCATTAGTATCTGGTATACTAATGGCGCACCTGGCAGTGCGCCATTAGTGTGTAACTCCATGCGCCATTAGTATGCCTCCCAGGGGGGCATATGTAACCATGTGCTTTGTCACACTAATGGCGCACTCTACCTTGATGCACCATTAGTATCCTTTGGCATACTAATGGCGCACTCTGGCTTGATGCGCCATTAGTATGAATATTTGTTTTTTTTTTGCTTTTCTGATTTTTGCACAGGTTACAAAATATATTATTGGACAGAATATAGACAGCGGCACACAACAACATCAGATTCATCGAATACAATAGAAGATTAGTCTCCGAATACAATTCATCATATTAGTCTCCGAATTCAAAAGACCGAACAAAGCTAAAACATTACAAGTCTCAAGACCGCGAGAATCGAGTTTGTCTTCACATTACAAGTCGATATTGATCATCTAAACTACCATCACATAAAAGAGAGTTGTGGTCATCACGATGAGCATCATCGCGATCAAACTGGTCCTCATCCGGTTCCTCCAACGCTCCCTCCTCTCTCCCGCTAGATAGCGGGCATATCTAGATTCGGCCTCCGCCCTAGTGGTGTACCCTTTGTAACTGTTACCGCTGAAACGGTGAACCTGTCTCCGACACTCCTCCCAGTCGTCGTAGACTCCGGGAACCTTACCCTTGTACTTGAGTGAATTCCTCCTTGACGGTGCGGAGCGCATTCGGACGCCGGTCCTTCCTTTGCTTCTTCGATTGGCTGCCATCTGTGTGTGCGCCGCCATCATCAGTGGTGGCATCCTCGGCGGCACCATCAGTGGTGTCATCCCCGACGCCACTAGGGGTTGTGTAATCAGGATCGGTGTCTTCCGCGGCGTCCTCATAGCGGTGAGGTTGTTCCTCCATCTCCTGGGACAGCTCCCAGAATTGCTTGCCGCCCGAACCACCGGCCTCATCGTTGTGGGCCATGTTTCGCTCTAAATAGGAAAAAAGTTTGGTCAAAAAGTTGGTTATTGTCAAGGAACAAGATCATGGTCTCATCATTTAGGGTTTGTCGACACCGAGGCACCCTAAAAGCCTAAGCTTTCATCATTTAGGGTTTGTCGACGCCGAGGCACCCTAAAAGCCTAAGCGTACATCATTTAGGTTCTCATCGACACCGAGGCATCCGGGGCAGCCAAGTTAAGTTTTCATCATTTAGGGTTTATCGATGCCGAGGCACCCTAGGTTGGGCCTAATCACTTGGCACTAATCACTTGGCTCTATTGCCACCTATGTTGGGTTTATCATCTAGGGTTTATCGATGCTAAGGAGAATTCTAAGTTGGGCCTAATCACTTGGCTCTATTGCCACCTATGGTTTAATGCAGCAAGAATGGCGGGGCAGTTGATCCTACTTAACTAAGTACTAAGATACCCCGGCCCATGCATTAGTCGCAAGTACCCCATATGTCCTATTTTTAGCAAAGTCATGCTAAAATTCACGGAAAATTTCAGCATGACCTTTGCTGAAAATAGGACATATGGAGTACCCGAATTTGCCGGAACGGAAGTTAATCAACATCTCGACAAACTCAAGGGCCTCTCGGGGTACCTGCAAATTCATCACGACACGATGGTCGGAGACATGACCTTTGCAAAATGGTCGGAGACACGATGGTCTTTCTCAATGTGATCAATTGATGGATCAACACATAAAACATGTCCAATAAGTATGATTTATAGAGTCAACATCAGTATGAATATATATAAAGTTTTTCTTCATCAGCCAGACCCATGCAAGTAACTGCATCTAGCAACTATTTCTGCTACTCTGTAACTAACTACACTCTGTATTTATAGATTCGTTTCAGATGAGATCAGATTGAGCTCCAACTGTAGCTGCAGCTGAGGGATCCATGAGCCATCATGCCAGCCAGCCAGGAAATAAACTTTACTTTCCAAAGGAAATAAAAATACAATGCATACATACATACTTAAGCAGGTAGATAGATAGATAGATAGATAGATAGATGAGCATGTTCAGTTTACAAGAATGAATATAAACAAGCAAAGAATGCATGCAAGTTTAAAGTAAAATGTTTCAGTTAATGCAAGTACTCCTCTTGCTCTCTACTTTCTCTCTTCTCTTCTTCAGTTAATTAACTGAATTTTACTGATGTTGTTGTTAACTGAATTTTAATCAGCTGCTGAAGAACACCTTTAGTTTTGTCAGATATAGGTGTAGTTTTCAGAAACAGGAGGGCCCACGTCTCCCCTCCTGGACGTTTCAGAAACAGGAGGGCCCACGTCTCCCCTCCAGAGTTTTCGAGGGCCCACGTCTCCCCTCCAAAGGGCAGGACATTTGAGTCTTCGAGGCAACTCCCCACGTCTCCCCTCCACTGGCAACTCCCCATGACGCAGAGGGGGTTTTCTTCCCACGTCCAGGTAACTCCCCTCCTATTCCATTGCCGCTCCATCTTCCTCCCTCTGCCTCCCTCCTCATCGCATTGCCGCTCCATCTTCCTCCCTCTACCTCCCTCTTCCTCCAGCATCAAGCAACTCCCCTCTGCCTCCACCATCGCTGGCTAGGAGGGCAATGGCGAAGGAATCATGGAGCAACTCCCCTCCGTCTGCCAAGAGAATGGCGGAGGCATCGTGGAGCAACTCCCCTCCGTCTGCCAAGCATCACCGTGGTGAGGCGTCTGGCAAGGAGCCGCTGGTGGTCGACGATGACGTTTCGGTCCCCGGGTAGAAGCGGGACTACACCGTGCCGCTCAAGGTTGATATCCACCTGAAGGAGCCGCTGGATGTTGTATGCACCGGCAATCTAGACAAAGCCGACAAGATGATCCGCAAGATGAGGAGGAGGCTCGGCGGCATGCTTTCTCGGAATATCGGCGTTGATGTCGAGTATACCAGGGAAGACAAACCTCCGCAAATTGCTGCAGTTCTGCAGTTATGCGTGGAGGATCTCGTCCTGGTATACCACATCACCGCGGCAACCAAATGGTAAAAACATCCAGTTCTGAAGTTTCTGTCTAATTAGTAGTTTCTGAAGTAGATGCAATAGTTATGAAGTTCTGAAGTAGATGCAATACTAGTTCTGAAGTTCTGAAGTTTCTGAAGTTCTGAAGTTTCGTTTTAATTAGTAGTTTCTGAAGTTTTTAAAGTTTTTGAAGTTTCTGAAGTAGATGCAATAGTTCTGAAGTTCTGAAGTAGATGCAATACTAGTTCTGAAGTTATGAAGTTTCTGAAGTTCTGAAGTTTCGTTTTAATTAGTAGTTTCTGAAGTTTTTGAAGTTTCTGAAGTTTTTGAAGTTTCTGAAGTAGATGCAATAGTTCTGAAGTTCTGAAGTAGATGCAATACTAGTTCTGAAGTTATGAAGTTTCTGTCTAATTAGTAGTTTTTTGGTGATCATACAGAATGTTGTCTACAAGTTTTTGTGATCATTTAGTAGCTGTTATGAATGTTGTCTTGTAATGCAAAAGATTGCAAAAAAATACATCATTGAGATGTTATGCTTGATGTTTTGATCATATAGAATGTTGTCTTGTAGTTGTTGTGATCATTTAGTAGTTGTTGTGATCATACTATTTTAACTGAATTTTGGTCAGAACTGAAGATGCTATTTTAACTGAATTTTGCTTCAACTGAACCCATTTTAATTCTGTAGTTTCTGAAGTTTTTGAAGTAGATGAATTTGATGCACCAGATTAATTTGATGCAGGCCCAAGGAACTCCGCCCGCTCCTGCAGGAGAAGAAGTTGTACACCTTTGTTGGCTTCTGCATTAGAGGCGACAAGGAGAAGCTGAAGTTGTCTGGTTTGGAGATCAACCCCGACAAGTACGTCGACTTGCAGCGCAAATGGAGAGTTCCAAACAATGGAAAGAAGTGGCAGTCTTTGGCTGAGTTTGCAGCCAGCCTCATCCACCCATCCTACTCAAAAATGAAGCAGAAGATCGACAGGAATTCGGACCACCTACTATGGGGGGACAGCCCACTGCCAAACAAGCTCATCGAGTACGCCGCGAAAGATGCGTACGTCACCTACGAGGCATGGAAGAAAATCGAAATCACCAAAGAAGGTTTGGAGCTCTGGCAAGAGGCGGAGGATCATTGGGATGACCCCTACTACTGGGGATATTGAGTTGTTTGTGGTATTGGGATGACCCCTACTACTGTGTCTCAGTTTGTAGTTATGTGGTTGAACAAGTTTGCTTTTGTTATGTTGAACAAGTTTGCTTTTGTTATGTTGAACAAGTTTGCTTTTGTAATGATGAACAAGTTTGCTTTGGTTGTCAGTTGACATCATCTCATCGCTGAGCATGGTTTAGTTTTACCTTTATCTATTTATTATTTAGGCAGAGCTATTCAGGCATGGAAGATATAATCATCCTTATGGTGAGGATCGCAATGTTTTTAGCTTCCAAGTTTCTAATGACACATGATCTTTCCAACCACATAACTTAACTGCAAACATTTCCCCTGTAAATTGTAGTTACACATTCCAACCAATACCTGCAGGTTGTAATTTCATACTGAATGACCATCAATGACTAAGTGAAGCAAATAATTGCTATGCATTTCTTGGCACGCGAGAAGGAAGAGGGGAGAGGAGGCGGAGCTCACCGGGGAGGCGCAAGGAGGCCCTGCGACAGCTTAGTAGCAACAGAGGTGGCCGAAGTTGAGGAAGACAGCGGCGACCCGAGGAAGAAGAGGTGGAGGGGGGGTGGAGGGGTCGAGCGCCATCGCGCCCTGGTTCCGCGGCTCGCCGGCCCGGTGTTGAAGCAGATTCTGCCCGCCGCCTTGCCTGTCGCCTCGCACGGTGGAGCTCGAGGGCTGGGAAGGCGAGGGAGGGGGTGGGTGGGTGCGGTGAAGGCGAGGGAGGGGTGGATTGGGAGCGGACGGCGATGGGGGGCAGGGCAGGGGCTAACTGGGGGCGGCGACGGAGACGGAGGCGCGGGGGCGGCGGCGGCGTGGGTCGGGGCAGCGCGCGGGTGGATCTGGTGGCGAGGGAGAGAGGGTCGAAGGGGATCTGGCGAGAGGGAGGGAGGATAGCTAGGGGGGTTCTAATGGCGCACCGTCCAGTCGTGCGCCATAAGTATGACTATTCTAATGGCGCACCACCCCTCGGTGCGCCATTAGAATTTTGTTTTAATCTAGCCCACTAACCATATCTACAACCTAACCCTATCTACAATAGAACCCACCCACTAGCCCGACTGGTCAGCACGCAGCATACACACCAGGAGGTCCTGGGTTCGATTCCCAGGCTCCCCAATATTTTTTTATGCATTTTAAATGTTGTTTTTTATATTTATTTGTGTTTAAATATGTTCAAACTTGTTTAAATCATAACAGTAATATTTTTTTATAAAAATAGTAATAATTTTTTAAAAAATATGTTCAAATTTCTTACTTGAAAATATCATCGGCGGCGGCGGTGGAGCGGGGGAGGGTGCGGGGATCGAGATCGAGATGGAGGGGGAATCGAGATCGAGATGGAGGGGGATCGAGATCAAGTGTCCTCATGAATTCAAAAAGTGCCCATGAAATTTAAAAATATTCATGATATCAAAAAGTGCCCATGAAATACAATCGAGAAATGAAGACTACGATTTAAATACAATCGATCTTAGCTAGCTATCTGTTCACAATCTTCTTGCCCTTCTTTTTCGCAAATGGAGTTCTTCTGTGGAACGGACGTCCTTTAGGTAGGGTGGTCCTGCTTCTTCTTGTGGTGTGTGCTGCTACTTCATCGTCGTCGTCATGTTCGATCTTCGGGTCGCCGTACTTGTCGAAGTCTTGCTCATTGGCTACTCCATCCATTCCGATGATCTTCCTTTTGCCTCTCCTCACGACAACACGACTGGGCTTTGGCGGGTCGGTAATGAAGAAGCATTGGTCCACTTGGGAAGCCAGTACCCATGGCTCATTTTTCGCGGTGACGTTTGCGCCCGCGGTCTTGGATTTGGCTTCGGGTATAAACACGACTGGGCTTTGGCATAGTGCGCCATTAGTAGGTTTGCAAAAAAGTAAAAAAAATTATATACTAATGGCGCACTGTCTTGGTCGTGCGCCATTACTAGTTCTAACAAGTAATGGCGCACTTTGCCATCCCTGCGCCATTAGTTTGTATGGAAAAATGGGAAAAAAATCAATAGTAGTGGCGCACCGTGAGCACGGTGCGCCATTAGTGTCTTCCACACTAATGGCGCACGAGCAACCGGTGCGCCATTAGTATATAGTAGTGGCGCACTACTTACCTGGTACGCCATTAGAATCAGTCCTATCTATAGCCCTTTTCCTAGTAGTGATACGTGGAAGTTACAAGTTGAGAAGCTTATTACTCTTGTGTGCTTGGTACCCTTGAGCTTGTTCCTCTTGGGTGGTTGGGCGCCCTAGACAGTTGGTGGTTTTTGGATCTCAATCATTGTCGTGTAATGCTCCGGGCAAGCGTCGGGGTCTCCAATTAGGTTGTGGAGATCGCCACGAGCAATTTGACGGGAACCGGTGACCGCCCCCAAGGGTTGCCAAAGTGTACAAGTTCGGTGACCGCCCCCAAGGGTTGCCATTTGTACGGGTTCAGTGACCGCCCTCAAGGGTCCCTGATGACCCACAAGTATATGGGTTCAGTTGTAGCCTTTTCGATAAGTAAGAGTGTCGAACCCAATGAGGAGCAGAAGGAAATGACAAGTGGTTTTCAGCAAGGTAATGTCCGCAAGTGCTAAAATTGTAATTAGCAGAGTAGTTTGGTAGCAAGATAATTTGTAACGAGCAAGTATGAAAGTAGTAACAAAAGTGCAGCAAGTTAGCCCAATCCTTTTGAGGCAAAGGACAGGCCAAAACGGTTTCTTATGATAAGCAAAGTGTTCTTCAGGGTACACGGGAATTTCATCGAGTCACTTTCATCATGTTGGCTTAATTCGTGTTCGGTACTTTAATAACTTGATATGTGGGTGGACCGGTGCTTAGGTGCTGTTCTTACTTGAAAAAACCTCCTACTTATGATTAACACTCTCGCAAGCATCCGCAACTACGAGAAAAGTATTAAGAATAAATTCTAACCATAGCATTAAACTTTTGGATCCAATCGGTCCCTTACGGAATGGCGCATAAACTGGGGTTTAAGATTCTGTCATTCTCGAAACCCACCATCTAATAACTACTCCACAATGCATTCCCTTAGGCCAAAATATGGTGAAGTTTCATGTAGCCGATGTTCACATGACACCACTAAGAGAATGGTAACATACATATCATCAAAATATCGAACACATATCAAGTTCAAATGATTAGTTGCAACATGATTTCTCCCGTGACCTCAAGAACAAAAGTAACTGCTCACAAATGATACATGCTCAAGATTAGAGGGGTATTAAATAGCATAATGGATCTGAACATATAATCTTCCACCAAATAAACCATATAGTAATCAACTACAAGATGTAATCAACACTACTAGTCAGCCACAAGCACCAATCTATAGTTTTGATACAAAGATTGAACACAAGAGATGAACTAGGGTATGAGAGGAGTTGGTGCTGTGAATATGTTGATGAAGATAGCCCTCCCCAAGATGGGAGAGTTGTTGGTGATGATGATGATGATTTCCCCCTCCGGGAGGGAAGTTCCCCCGGCGGAATCGCTCCGCCGGAGGGCAAAAGTGCTCCTGCCCAAGTTTCGCCTCGAGGCAGCGGCGCTTCGTCCCGAATGTCCTCTTCTTTTTTTTTCTAGGCCAAAATGACTTATATACCAGAAGATGGGCACCGGAGGTGGGCCAAGGAGGGCAGCACCCACTAGGGCGCGCCTGGGCCTCCTGGCGTGCCCAGGTGGGTTGTGCCCACCTGGTGGCCCTCCTCTGGTACTTATTTGCTCCAATATTTATTAAATATTCCATAAAAATTCCTCGGGTAGTTTCACCTCATTTGGAGTTGTGCAGAATAGGTACCTTGATGTAGCTTTTTCAGGTCCAGATTTCCAGTTGCTGGAATTCTCCCCCATGGTGCATCCCTTGCATATTATGAGGGAAAAGGCATTAGAATTACTCCAAAAAGCATTATTATACAATAAAACAACATAAATAACAGTAGGAACACATGATGCAAAATGGACATATCAGTCCCTTAGTGGAATCACGACATCTTGCATTGTGCGAGGGCGTGAGGAGATTACAGTGGCCCTAGTGGCTTGTTGGGGAGCATTGTGCCTCCACACCGCTCCAAACGGAGATTAGCATCCGCAAAGGTGTCAAATTTGGGATACATCGCCGTCTCCGCGTGCCTCGGTTATCTCTTACCCGAGCCCTTTACTTATGCACTTTATTTTGTGATAGCCATATTGTTTCTTGTCATATATCTTGCTATCACTTAGTTGTTTATCTTGCTTAGCATAAGTTGTTGGTGCACATAGGTGAGCCTAGTTGTTGTAGGTTTTGTGCTTGAAAAATTAACCGCTAGGTTTATTCCGCATTTGTTCAAGCCTAAACCATAATTATTTTAAAACGCCTACTCACCCCCCTCTAGGCGACATCCTCGATCTTTCAGTTGGCGGTCATGTTTTTCGGATTTTAGGATATCAGTAAGTGTTAAACGATAGCCCTAAAAAACATTGAGATTATGACATTGAAAGAACGATCATATTGAATCGGTCCAAATTTGTCTATTATGAATTGCGTAATATTGTCTACAATCAATTGTAATAACACGGAGTGTTACCATATGATTTTGCTCCTTAGACAATGAGAGTATTGTAGTCACTTCTTACTGTAAAGTGAGCTTTGGGTTGCTTAAACGTCACATGTAACACGGTGATCATAACGACAACTTATAGGTTCATCGGAAAGTTTGACAAGGGACTAGATAGCTCAATAGTGAGATTTGCTCCTTCATTGATGGAGAAATATTTTTAGGGCCCTCTCGGTGTGACGAGATCCATCACATTGTCTAGCCAGACACAATTTAAGGGATATTAAGGCATCCTTTGGGATATTTTTAGGGCCCTGTACTATGTCATGGGGATATTGCTTATAATAAGAACTTGTAGGACATCTTTTGTCATACCCTCCCATGGCAGCGGGTTCCATAAGGAAATCTAAGGGATATTAAGGCCTCCTTTTAATAGAGAACCAGAACAAAGCATTAGTATATGAGGAATACATGAATTCCTCATACTACGGTAATCACCAAAAAGAATCCCAATTAATGTCACGATGGGGTATGAGGATCATAACATGTAACAGGTGCATACAACTTGCAAGATAGGATGAAGAACTCAAATATATTCATGAAAACATAGGGTTCTGATATGAAATAATCAGAATCGGGCCCTGGTGACAAGCATTAAGCATAGCAAAGTCATACACTACAAAAAAAGACACATCCGTGACATTTTGGGCCGAACGAAATTTTTTTCTGTCATACATATGACACTTCTATGACGATAATTGTGACAAAACCCAGTATCATCATAGATGTGGTGGGCTCCTACTTCTATGACAAAAAATCATGACAGAAAATGGGCTTTTCGTCCTAGGCGGGCCGGAGACGCAGCTGCATGACATTCTTTGGGCCATCCATGACGGAAAAAACCGTGGTAGAAGCGAGGGGGAGGAAAATTTCGGGGAGTTGCCGGTTACGGTGGGAGGTCGGGGGGCGGAGCAATGCGCGTTTCTCTCGTACGTATGCGCGTGTGTGCGAGGCGTTGGCTCTAACTGAAGCCGAGCGAGGCGTTGGGCTCTAACTGAACCCGAGCGATTGCACTGCAGGCTACGCCTTACAGAACCCGAGCGATCGATCGATGGCTGTTAGCTGAACCCGAGGGAGCGATTCCTTCGCTACTGCTGCTAACTGAAGCCGATCGATGCTGCCTCTAGGATGAACAGTGAGCGTTGCAGGGGGGGGGGTTGGATGAACAGTGAGCGGTGGCGTTGCCTCTGGATGAACAGGAACCTGTGGTGTGGAGGGCTGGATGAACAGTAGACGGTGGAGGGGTGGCCGTGGAGGGGTGGTTGAACAGGACCCCGTGGTGTGGAGGGCTAGATGAACAGTAGATGATGGAGGGGTGCCCGTGGAGGGGTGGTTGAACAGTAGCCGGTGGAGTAGCGCGCGGTGGAGGCTGGATGAACAGGAGCCCGTGGAGGCTGGAGGAGGTCGACGGTAGCCCGTGGAGGCTGGAGGAGGTCGATGGTGGAGATGAAGAGTATCCCATGGAGTCCCGTTTTGCGGTACGCCACACCCCTCCCGATGAACAGGACCCTCGTTTCGACTTCGACCGTAGGAGGTCCGTTTCATCCGTTTTGCGGTACGCCAGACCCCCCCTGATCAACAGGACCCCCGTTTCGACCATAGGAGGTCCGTTTCGTCCGTTTTGCGGTACGCCACACCCCTCCCGATCAACAGGACCCCAGTTTCGACCGTAGGAGGTCCATTTCGTCCGTTTTGCGGTACGCCACACCACTCCAGATCAACAGGACCCCCGTTTCAACCGTAGGACGTCCGTTTCCTCCGTTTTGCGGTACACCAGGCCCCTCCCGATCAACAGGACCCCGTTTCAAACGTGGCCGGTCGAACACAAGGCCGTTTCCTCCGTTGTGCGATACGCTAGGCCTCGTTTCCATCGCCTGTTCCGTCCAAGCCCTCCCGATGAACACGACCACGCAATCCGTTCCGACCCAGCCGGTTGGCTCCCCATGAACACGACGACGACGTTGTTTCTCCGTTCCGACCCAGCCATGTATGTATGCGCGAGTAGGCGTTCGAGACCCTGCCCATATGTACGTATGTGGCCGTATTTTCTTTCTTGCACCCTCGCCGCTGTACGTACGTGTACATGCTACATGCGCGCCTCTACTACGACTTGTGCGCGCCTCTACATCTACGACATGTGCGCGCCTCTACATCGACCAGTATATACGTACACGTTCGCGGCCAGAATGACAATGCTACGTACGCTTCAACCAGGTGGGTCCCGACTGTCAGGCACTTCCTTGTGTGCGAAGATGTAGCTGGTGGGTCCCAACAGTCAGGGGGGCGAATTGTTTTTTTTTGCCCGGACTCACTTCCTTGCGTGTGAAGGTGTAGCTGGTGGGTCCCAGCAGTCATGGGGGAAATGTTTTTTCGCGAAATATGGTGGCCCATCCGGTGGGTCCCCGCTGTCAGGTGGAGGAATAATTATTTTGCGCGTAATAAGGAGGCACTTCCTTGTTGCGGCCGTGGACCCAGCTGTCAGCCTCTCCACGTACAGTCCACGTCCAATGGAAGCCGTTCCTTGATCACGTTGAGCACGCCGCGCCGAGAGCACCAGGGCAGTGGACGACGGCGAGGCCTAGGAAGGGGACGACACGGAGCCAGGGAAGACACGGCAGTGGATGCCCACACATAGAGGAGTACGAGGGTTCATTGGTTCGCTGTGGTGTGAGGCTGCCGTCGCCATAGAATAACAGGGGGTGTGGGTGAGTAGAGGGATGGCCTGGCCAGCGGTGGGAGTAGTAGGGGGCGGTGAGGCCTCCGCCGGATCGCAGCCGGCCACGGGAGGAAGGAGCAGAAGGCACGACCGGCCCTGGTTTGGGCGGCTGGAGCAAGAAGACCATAGGTTGAAGAAGTACTACGGCCGTTGAATGGACATCGTACGGTCACTGGAGCTAGAATCGTGCATATTGACTAAGTTGACAATGCCCTCCGTCCCCGTCAACTTAGTAGGCCCACAAGTCAACCTGCCACTATACTGGGTCCCAGCTAATAGGGGGAGTGTTCATTTTTTTTGTGCGTAATAAGGAGGCACTTCCTTGCGTGCGAAGATATAGCTGGTGGGTCCGAGCTGTCAGCGGCGGTAACATTTTTTTCGCAAAATACTGAGGCTATTTCGGTGGGTCCCTGATGTCAGGTAGATGAATCATTATTTTGCGCGTAATAAGGAGGCATTTCCTTGCGTGCGGCCGTGGACCCAGCTGTCGGCCTCTCCACGTACAGTCCACTTCAGATGCATGTCGGTCGTTGACCACGTTGACCAGGCCGCGCCGAGAGCACCAGGGCGGTGGACGACAGCGAGGCCTAGGAAGGGAACGACACGGAGGCAGGGAAGACTCAAGAGTTGTTTCCCACGTGGAGGGGAGTATGACTGAACGAGGGTTTACTGGTTCGTCTGCTGTCGCCGGAGAATAATAGCAGGTGTGGGTGAGTAGAGGGATGGCTAGGCCAGCGATGGGAGTATGGTGGGGCGGTGAGGCCTGCGCGAGAGCACAGCCGGCCGCGGGGAGGAGGGAGCAGGCAGTCCCACCGGCGCTTGTTTGAGCGGCTGGAGCAGGAAGAGCAGAGATTGAAGAAGCACGACGGTCATTGGATGGACATCCAACCGTCACTGCTTGTGCGTCAACCTTTTTTTTAGGAAAGCCTCAAATCTGTGGAAAACAGCATACAGCCCATCTGCCATTATTTCTAATAATTTACAGCCCATTTGCTAATTCTTAAGGTTTTTTTGGAGTCCATATTTTTTTGTTAGCATTACAGTCCATATTGTGGCCATGGTTAAAAAATTATACGAAATTTTGCATATTTCGGTGCGGTCCGAACTGTTTTTAATCCCGAAATTTCGACTCACATTCAAACTGATTTTAAAAATAAATGTGTATCAATATAAAATCCAACAAATTCTCCACGCATAAAAATTAATGTAATTTAAAATCTTGAAATGAAAAAAAGATATTTGAAACTAATTGCCGGTTTGATGTGTTTTAAAAATGTACAGCCCATTTCTCATTACTGATGGGCCATTTTCTCGGCCAGCCGAATGAAAAGCTCTCCTCGTCTTGAAAGATTTGCAGCCCAACAGGCCTGACAAAGCGACTTAATTGGCAAATCACAAAAAAATTGGGCTGTGGCCGTGGACCCAGCTGTCAGCCTCGCCACGTACAGTACTCTTCCGATGGAAGTCGTTCGTTGACCACGTTGACCACGCCGCCTGGAGAGCACCATGGCGGTGGACGACGACAAGGCCTAGGAAGGGGACGACGCGGAGCCGGGGAAGACGCGGTAGTGGAAGCCCGCGCGGAGAGGATTACGAGGGTTCACTGGTTCGGCTGCGGTGTGAGGCTGCCGTCGCCGCAGGGCCTGGCCAGCGATGGGAATAGTAGGGGGCGGTGAGGCCTCCGCAGTAGCACAGCCGTCCACGGGAGGTAGGAGCATGCGGCACGACCGGCACTGCTTTGGGCGGCTGGAGCAAGAAGACCAGAGGTTGAAGAAGCACTACGGCCGTTGGATGGACATCGTACGGTCACTTGAGCTAGAATCGTTCATATTGACTAAGTTGACAAAGCCCTTCGGCCCCGTCAACTTAGTAGGCCCACAAGACATCCTCCCACCAAGGTGGGTCCCAGCTAGCCGGGGGAGTATTCATTTTTTTGTGCGTAATAAGGAGGCACTTCCGGTGGGTCCAAGCTGACAGCTGGGGAAACATTTTTTTCGGAGTGGGTGAGTAGAGGGATGGCTAGGCCAGCAATGGGAGTACGGTGGGGCCGTGAGGCCTGCGCGGTAGCATAGCCGGTCGCGGGAGGAGGGAGCAGGCAGTCCCGCCGGCGCTTGTTTGAGCGGCTGGAGCATGAAGAGCAGAGATTGAAGAAGCACGACAGCCGTTGGATGGATATTCAACAGTCACTGCTCTCGTGTGTTGACTAAGTTGACAGGGCATTGTGTGTGCGTCAACCTTTTTTTTATGAAAGCATACACGTCAACCTGTAGTAGGCGCACAAGTCAGCCTCAAATCTGTGGAAAACAGCATACAACCCATCTGCCATTATTTCTAATAATGACAACCCATTTGCTAATTCTTAAGATTTTTTTTGGAGCCCATCTTCTTTTTGTTAGCATTACACCCCATATTGTGGCCACGTTAAAAAGTATACGAAATTTTGCATATTTCGGTGCGGTCAATTGTTTTTAATCCAGAAATATCGATTCACATTCAAACTATTTTGAAAAATAATTTATATAAATATAAAATCAAAATAATTGTCCACGCATACAAATCAATGGAATTTAAGATCTTGTAATGAAAAAAAAATGAAACTAATTCCCGGTTGATGTATTTTAAAAATGTACAGGCCATTTCTGGGCAAACCGAATGAAACTCTCCTCGTCTTGAAACATTTGCAGCCCAGCAGGGCCGATAAAGCAGGCAGGCCTTGTTTGGGTATTTCTTTAAAAAAAATAGAACTGGGCTAGCCATTTTCAGCAAGAAAAAAACACAACTGGGCTCATGATGTGTAAACATAAATAAAACCCTGGCTAGATGGGCCATAGCCCCGTTACTACCCTGATCCGTCGCTAAAACTAGTATAAATAACAACTTCTTGTTCCTCATTGTCTCAAAAAAACTGCTTGTTCCTCAATAAAAAAACTGCGTGACTTGCTGGGTCCCTGGTGTCAGCCGCTCGTAGTGTAATTCTCTCGTTTATTGACTATGTTGACGATGGCGTGAGCCCCAGATGTCCAACCATTAGGAGGAACCATATTTTTGGGCTTGTACTATAGAGGCACTTGCTTGCGTACTGCCATGACGCTGGTGGGTCCCTACTGTCATCCTCTCCACGTACAGTCATCTCCTTGTTCCTCTCAGTTGTTGACGACGTTGACAACGCAAGAGGGCAGCGCACCGCACACGGTGAGTGAACCAAGCCCGCAAGGCGGAGGACGACGGCGAGGCCTCAGACGGAATGAACAGGAGCCATTGAAGATGCGCCGGTCCAGTCGCAGGCGGAGGGGAGTACGAGGGTTGACTGGTGGGGGTGGTGGGGGCTAGTCACTTGGCTTCTGTAATGCACAGTGAGCTCAAGCAGCCGGCGTGAGTGATGTTATTTCCCTTGGTTGTGATTTGTTACAATATTTCACTCTAAATTAAACGAATGGCAAGCCATTTGCCTTGTTTCAAAGAAAATATGACAGTCACAGCCGAGTTGAAAAGGGCAGGAACATCTAACTCCAGCTTACAAACTGTACAAAAGCACGAGGGTTGATTGTTCATCAGGTTTACAAAAAAACCCAGATTGAAAAGGGCAACAACATCTAACTCCAGCACTGTTTTTGGCAGTCACAGTCAAATGGATCGGTCAGGTCCATAGAATGAACATCCTGGATCGTAAAATTTACTGGATTATGACCACAATATGTTGTAAATAGAAGCCCGGCATGTTCAGAAGCTCTTTTGCCCACCTGAAACTCCTTTTTTTGCTCTTCGACATACCCATCCATCAAAACCATGCTGTTGATAAACTTAAGCCTGATGGACAATAGTAACCTCCATTCAGCAGGAAGAATGTGACAAATCTTGTGTTTGCACGGTTGGCTACATATCGTTCTAGCGTTATTGTCTTCAATCGAATCTCATGAGAAGTGAGAAAATCCCGGTGCTTACGAATCCACCGATTGGTTATAACTTTCTTACCCCGTCATGTTGCCTAAATAGACATGAAAATGGAAAACAGTTAAGGTCTAAAAGAAGAGTGTCGAAAGAGCAATAGCTAAACGGTTAATTCTAGTACACTATATGCGGGCTTACAATGTGCGTGAAATTATCACCTTTGTGTAAAACTTCTCCAGACATGGAAAGCATTACAGCAAGCCAATAATCTTGTTAAGATCAAAACTATTCATTTGGATATATAAGATCTTGACAGAATCCAACACCATTGATAGGCCATCCATGGAGAAACTCTTCATTGAGCATAGAACATAATATTAGTACAAAATGTGTACTCCAAGATGATATATAAATTATGCGCAGAAATTTAAAATGCAACATATGGTTACAAGTGTAGATGATAATATAAAGTACCTGAAGAACTATGGAGCCAAACACCATATTGAAATGAGCACAGAGATCATGTATTACACCCAAGGTCTCCAGTTTAGGCACAGAGAGGACGGTTATTTGCAACGGTGAATAACTAGAATCAAGGATCAACCTTTGAAGTGAAGGGGCATTTTGGATGATGAGCTGCCTTCCGTCAAAAGAAATTCCAATTCTTACAAGGTTAGGCGACTTTATTTGGAGACAACCGATTCTAACTGTGAAAACAAGCACCAAGCACTCCAGCGCAGGGCAACTGGAGTGGATGATGATGTGCAATGAGGCCTCCGATATACGAACCCGCACAAGTGAAAGTTTCTTGAGAAATGGGAGTCAAAGGTTTAGTACCAGATTGTCTGGAAGGTAGCACAGCGCAAAGGTGGCGGTGTGGAGAGAGGAGGAAAACCGCGAGATGGACATCGGTGCTGAGGGCACAAGTTCATGGTGTTCTGTATGTGGTATGTGATTTCTAGGGGAATAGTAGAACTCAAGCAGCTGTAGTTCTATGAATTCAGGGGATTTTAGCCAGGCGTCCACCATGCAGGGCATGGTATGCTTGCTCAGGTAGCATGACGGGATGCAGAGGCTTTGAACGGAGGCCTGGTGGGAGGAGATGATGGTTCTGGGGATTTCAAAATCATTGAAGAGAGATAGCTGACGACAGTCGAGATTAAGGGGCATGGCGCGCCATAGAGGGCGCCACCGAATTGAGAGGACTTGGGTGCGGCAGCAATCCTTGGTGGGGAGAAGTGAGATGATCTCCCCAAGGACGGCGTCTGGGAGATCGCTGATGCGGTCCACCCGAGATTCTACGGGTACCTAGGATCCGGTGGGGGCAGGATCGCCGCTTCTCCCCGCGATGCCGGGTGCGGGGTCTACAATAGGCGTCGCCGCTGGCGGGAGCCTCATCTTCTTGGCGCTGGGGTCAGCCGACTCTATTTTCCTCGAGGGCGTCGCGTCACGCTCACGGATTTGAGCAGAGTAACGAATGACGAGCCTAGTTGTAGTGCGAGCGAAGAAGAAGGGGAGCTGGGGGTTTTCTGTAGGAGTGAGGAAGAAGGGGAGCTGGGGTTTTCTGTAGGAGTGAGGTGAGCAATTTGGGGGTACGAGTGGAGCGAGCTGACGTGAGGTGGGTGGGAGCGAGGAGGAAGAAGAGCACCCAGGTTTTTTTTGTGGGGGAGGGGGGGTGTGTGCTGGGTGTGGGTAGCGCCTTTTGAATTGATTTTACTATTTACTAGTGTGGATTGGTTGTTTTGTCTTGGGCCCAGAGAAACAATTACTACTAGTAAAGTGGAGACACTCTACAGCTACCCAGAAAAACAATTACTACTAGTACAGTGGAGACACTCTACCGCTTCTGGCTCCTCCTAGGTCATTGAAACGTCTCCCTCTACTGAATGCCGTTATACTTTTGTTCACCAACATGCGGGCCATGCAGCACGCGGGCCCAAATGCCATCCACCAAATTAGCAGGCAGTATGCAGGCGGAGAGTCACCCCGGTCGTAGCGCGGCAGTAACGAGCCGTCGTATCACAAAACTCCACCTCCCCGCAGTCTAAGTTTGACGGACGAAGCAACCATCATTTCACTCCTCGCTGAATACCCTTCTCCCTCACCATCTTCAAGAAAGTCAACACTCGCATCTGCCACTGTTCTTCTCTCCCAACAAAGGGAAGGTAAGCGGATCCGTGATGTTGGTATATTTTCGTTAAGAGAAAAAAAGAACTTTTGCAAAGCAGTAACCGATCCTCACTCTCTTTTTTGTTTCATTGTCATTGTGATTGTGTTTTCCTTTCAGTGGTCTCCTAGTATTCGTCAGTTTCATGATGAACCAAGGAGAACCAGGCAAAGATCTGCCGGTATTGGAGCAGACGCGGGAGGCTGATCCCGACGAGACAGAGAGCTCCAAGAACATGGAGGCAACCACCGAGCCGACCCCAGATACACTCACGGCCACTACTGAGAAGATCAACGCCCCGTTTGAGGTTACAACCCCCGTGGAACTGCAGGAGCAGTTTTCCC